>NW_008795495.1:4589040-4601980 GCF_000699145.1 Aptenodytes forsteri | reverse complement strand
GTCCTATCGCTAGTTACTTGGGAGAAGAGACCGACACCCACCTCGCTACAACCTCCTTTCAGGTAGTTGTAGAGAGCGATGAGGTCTCCCCTCAGCCTCCTTTTCTCCAGGCTAAACAGTCCCAGTTCCCTCAGCCGCTCCTCATCAGACTTGTTCTCCAGACCCTTCACCAGCCTCGTTGCCCTTCTCTGGACACGCTCCAGCACCTCAACATCCTTCTTGTAGTGAGGGGCCCAAAACTGAACACAGGATTCGAGGTGCAGACTCAACAGTGCGGACTACACTGGTGAGGCCGCACCTCGAATGGATCAAAATGTGCAGGAAAATATTTTCCAAAGGCTAGATTTGACTCAGGTTTTTTTATTATAGGAAATCTTCAGCAAAATTGTTAATGAAAAATTAACAGAAATGCATTATTTATTTAGAAAGTACTAGCATTTAGTTTTATGAAACTGAATGCTAATTTTGCTTTTCATTAGAATGAGCTGCATGTGTTTTTCCCCTTGCAGTGAACTGTACTAGATGTAAGGCTCTGCTGCTAAAGAAAACTCTTATGTATGATTGCTGAAGTATTAATACCGCCATTGCAAGTAGTCTGTTCGAAATACGCAGCACAACTGCTGAGACAGTCAAAACCACAGTTGGTCAAGTTGTCACATTTCTTCCCTGTTCCACTCTCCACTGTGTTCAGCCTGGAATAAAATTAAGCTCTGTTATACATTTCTTGCTCTACAAGTTTTTTAGCACATACTATGGAGTATTTGATACTTCCATCAAAGCTGTTGGCAACACTGAGTCAGGGTTTTGAAGGAGATTTATTTTCTTCTGAGGAAATAAGAGCTAGGAACAATCCTTGCACAAAGTGGGAGCAGCCTCATGCAGTTTTGGGGAAATTTCTTGGTATCACAAGAAATTAAAGGTATTTTTCTGTCTATAAAATATCTAAAATATCTAAAATAATACGTTCACACATTACTCCTATCTTGCAACCCCCCCCCAAAAAAAAACCCTGTAGTCCTTGATGTCATTTGTTTGTTCTAGGTCTTATTTGATATCATCTGGATGAAAGAAATTTTTTTCTTCTCCTTCAGAAAAGCTCAGTGTTTAGCTGCTGGGAAATGACAATGTCAGCAGTACACCTTGCTTAGGGAGATGGACAGATGTGGGTTAATATTTTATCATCCTTTTTAATTCAACATAATATGAAAGGGAGGGAAGGTCACACAGGAGTGTATAGGAATGAGCCAATGTGTCCTGTGATGTCAGTATGCAGATGATGCCCAGCTCCATATAGCCCCTAACTTGGCTTTTGCAGCTGAACAATTTTCTCAGTCTAGAATTTAAGTAAGTGTTAACTCATTGAAGTTCAGCTAGAGAGGATGAGAACAGCATATCTAGACTGCGACAAAAAAGCAGCTCCATTAAAGATAAAGAGCACGTGATCTATTATTTTCCTTTGTAATTTTGAGGTAAAGTCACAACCTTGACTAGTTTATTGGGGAGCAGGCTGTGATGTAAAAAAAAAAAAGTAAAATAAAGGAAAAGGCCTTTCCTCCAGCCTTCTCCCTGCGCACACGTTCTTCAGGAGGCAATGCAGTGCTGGTGTGATGGGAACAACCTTTCCTTTTGGTTTCAGAGATAACTGCAATAACCCACAATGCTGCCACCTCAGTTTTGACTGTTTTTCTGGTCATGACTGAACTTTACAGTCACACCAACACTTAATAAACAGTCCTTTAGCAGAGCATATCGTCATAACTATATAGACTTCCATAGATTTGGATGTAGTTTGGTTTTGACTCAGGTTTTCCAAATAGCTTAGTGACAATCTCTCTCCTCATATTACAGCAAAGTCTGTGATTATTAGAAGACTGAAGTTATTTTTTTTTCCTTTAAAAGGGCAGAGACTGTTCCAGGAATGTGACTCTTTTTTACTTCTTTTAGTAAGGGATCCCAATTATGGATTTTTTTTTTTTCCAAACTGTAGTCTTGTACAAACAATCTTAATTTTTCTCATCTTGTAAAATTCACTTCCACATCTTCCTATGGCTGACAGCTCAAGGTACAAGTATTTCGGAAAGCTGCAAGGACCAGGAGGTCTTGCAATGACTTGCAAGTGCTACATGGCAATCCTTTCCTGCTGTGGTCCCTTTTGCGATCAGAGCCAAGCTGGGTGGGCAGCTGAGTCCCAGGCCCCAGGATGACCTGCTGGTCCTGACCGCAGCAGCCCCTTCTGCCTTGCTTCCTTCCTGGCAATGACCAAGGTGGCTCGGTAGTCCCTGAGCCAGCACGGTCCTGCTGCTGGCGCCTCGCCTGAATAAAGGAGCAGCATTTGTATTCTGGAAAGCTCCCTGCAGCCACAAATTGGCAGTTCTTCTCTGCTAGACTTCTGACCCACTTATTTCCAGGGTTTGCTTTCATGGTCTGTACGCTATCTGCTGTCTCAGAGTATGGTTGGGACATGGGAAAGATTTAGCTGTTTACAGTAGGCTGCCTAATAGCTTATCTGCTGTGGCGCTAAGGGGATGATAAAGACTTTCAGTTAAAAATAGTTTTACAGTTCCTTAAAATTTTGTGGTCTGAATAACCCATGAAAAGTGCTGTATAAACTGTAATAAAACTGGGTAAAGGCACTTTTTTTTTTATAAGTGAGAACGATGGCTTTATTAGCTTTGCTGGAGCACTAGCATGTTTTTCCCCTCAGACTTATTTGTATCATGTTAAAGGCTGGAGAGCATTCAGTTGCATATAACTGGATCAAACAGTCGTATTTCTTTAGAAAATATTAGAGGAAGAGTATACATATACAAATTCACTAGTGTTTCTGTTTCTAAAAGAAAAGTTTATAGGTTGCTTGCAGATTATAAGATTGGATGTTTTTCAATACATCACCTCTTAGGGTTTGAGGACAGAAAGAAACATCTAGATCATCTAGTCTGCTGTTCTACATAGCATACACTGCAGGACTTCCCTGAATAGAGTCTTTAAATCAGGCAGTGAAATCTCTTAAACTGCTATCTAATCTCATGGATGATACTGCTGGTGGAAAAGATGACATCACAGTGTTTGATTAATTGTTCTGCTGCAAATGTCACCAGCTTTGGCTTCCACCCAGAAGGGTCTGTAACGTCTTCTTCACCGACACCACGAGGCTGGAGAGAGCGTTCTGTAGGAAGGTATGTATAGAGGCAGTTCATTTGATCTAAATCTGGGGACGAACTGTCCTGACTTTTCCTTCGGTTCCTCACCACTTGTCGCTGTAACCAGTTTTGTGTCGGCACTACTTATGTGGCCATGGGGTGAACCAGTTCAGGGATCTGGTGCAGATGAAAACCTTAAACAAACAAACAGAAAAAGGCAGGTTAGCTGTCAACAAGAGCAGCTCTCTGAACTGGCTCACAGCACAATAAAGTTACTAGTGCCAGGAGAAATGGTCTGATGACTAAACAGAGTGAGCTCCTGTGGTCTGTCAATATAAGGCATGTTTTTTAGTCCTTTAGTCATCTCATGTCTCTTCTCTAAATCCTTTTCAATTTATTAAGACCTTTGGAACTGCTGATTTCAGAGACTGCTCATTCCAGTAAGAGAATGTGCCAATGCAAAGTAAAATTTCTCTGTCCTATCCTCTGTTTTTTCCATTCATCTGTCCAAGGTTTGCATTGGCAGTCCCAGGGATTTAAGTGTCACTGGGGTAAACCCCAGTTCAGTAAACCACCACTGTGAACACCTGTGCTCTGTCCTCCAAATGCTGTCCCAATTATAAGTCAAAATGCATGGCAGTGTATAAGGTGTTTTCT
This sequence comes from Aptenodytes forsteri, assembly GCF_000699145.1. NCBI lineage: Eukaryota > Metazoa > Chordata > Aves > Sphenisciformes > Spheniscidae > Aptenodytes > Aptenodytes forsteri. Next base: position 4,598,183 of record NW_008795495.1, on the reverse strand, counting down.
TATTAAACATTATACCACAGTTCAATTTCTAACAACTAAATAGCCTTAAAAACCAAAGCAAAACTAATATGAGAGCATCTATGTTCCATATATCAATGTTGATCTACATTACTGTGTCACATGACTGTTCAGTATCATTTCTTACTAGTTATTACATCAGATAGGTAGTTTTCACACTGGATAAATGGATGTCTGAGGATTGATGTCAGGTTGGCAGGCCTAAAGTTCCCAAATTACCCATTTTTTTTAACCACTGTCTTGAAACACAAACAGTTTATGTTTTTTCCAGTCCTTTGGAGCTTCCCCAGGGTTCTGAGACTTTCTGAGAAGGCTGCATTAGTAATTACACAGGCTCTTAAAGACACCGGATGTAAATTGGCTAGACCTGATTAAAAAAAATACTTGTTGCTCATCTTTTTTGGATTAGTTTCAGAAGAGAAATTGTTCATTATTCTCAACAGACCTGCAGAGCAAAATATTTATACTTTTCCTGAACTAACAAGCCTCCAACTTCCATCTAGTAATGAATCAATACAATTTTTCACATTGTTCCCAATAAAATTAAATAATTTCATTTTTAATCATGCTGACTACTACTGTCTTTGTGTTCTTTTTCCTTACCTTATTGAATTTATACAATGCAATTAGTACAGCATTTGGAATTTATAGCTTTTGATTTATACAGGTTGTGATAGCCTTCTTTTTCCCTATTAGAGTTTTTATCATGACTTTTTCCCTATTAGAGTTTATATTAATGACTTTTTAATAGCAGCTATCTGGATCCTGTCCCGGGATGTACTGGATAACTGTAACTCCCGTTGATCTCAATAAAAGGTGCTGTCACTGCAGGATGTACATGACGCTTTAGCAAAACCAGTGTTCTCTCTTTTACATTCAGGACTTTACATTTATTTACTGAAACTGTAACCTAGGATTTAGAAATTTAGTGTTTTTAAAGGTAAGTTTCTTGATATGCAGTTAGTGGGAATTTATACCATAATGTTACTTTGTGTTTTGACCGTTTAATCTCATTCTGTCTATTGTGGTGCATGTCCAAAGAACATCTGGAGGATATACCAGAGGAGTGTTTTCTCAGACCTTTCGTAGCAGTGCTTTGACACATCTAAAAGTTGCTTCTTTGTTATATTCAGTTATTTATGTTATTCCTAAACTCCATTTACAGAGTCACCTAAGAACATTGCTGATGTGCATTTTGGAGCGCTACACATGTGGCGCATAGCTCATTCCTTTGCTCTTACCTGGACTGGTACTCGCTGGAGTTGGTATTTGCTTTTTTTGAGGCCCTGCTTCCCATGTATTCTTCTGGTAGGTATGAATTGGTATGGAAATCAGAGGGACAACATGGAAACTCAGCTGTGGTAAAGGCATGTGGCCAGGTAAGAGTGTCATCAGTGACAACTTCTCAGCTCCTAGAGGCTGCACGCTTTGCCTACCCACCCCACAAACTCATGGTGTGTGGAGGCTGATATTGTCTGGATAAATAATAAACACTTAACATTACACGTAATGGCTTGTAGTAGCTTTTCTTTTACTTCGTGTTCATCAGGTTACTCCTCAAGAGAAGGCCCTATTGTAGCCTTAAACATGATTTTGGCTATAATTCCCTCACTGTAACCCATACAGTTCTCCTCACCATTTTTCCCTTGATAGTCTCTTAAATTGCTCAATGTTCTTCCCACATTTTCATTTGCAGAATTAGATTACAGAAAATTAGAGGAAGAAATACTGCTTTAAATTACCATCCTTAGACAATGTGAGATTACTTTTAACCTTAATTTTTATAGCAGTAAATGGGAATAGAAGAGTTGCTGGCTGAAATCAGCAAGTCATTCCCTTTATATGGAATAACAGAATATGTAGTTCTGAATAACTTGGTTTAAATCAAGCAAGAAAGTCTTCCTGAGGTCAGAGCGGCTCTCTCCTGTAATAGCAATTGCTTAATACTGAATGTTTTCCCCAGGATGAAGTATGTAGCACACAGACATTTCACAAACAGAAGAAGGCAGAACACAGGACAATCATTTCACCATTATAAAATCCCTCCGCCTCTCCCATCCTTTTCCAAAGATAGTGTGTCCTATGAAGCTTCTGTGTTTTCCTTCTGACACATCACAGCTAGGAAACATATTTCACCATTCCTCTTTACAGAGATGTTCTCATTCTACAGCAATTTTCATCTTTCCTAAGGCGATGTATTGGCCTGCAGTTTTCCTTTCCAGCTATTATCTTCCTTAACTGAACCTTTACTTTTTCTAAATCTTCTGCAACAGCTGCTACATGTGTACTTCTAAAAAGGCTGATGTTGGATTCAGTGATTCACCTACTGTGTTAACTCTTTTAGCTCTTACATTTCGCCCTCTTTTGTATGAAAAGGCTTCTGGCTGAGGCACATGGTTCTGTCTGTGTATACACATGGCATATCTGAATCTGTGGTATAGTTATAGGTACATAGGAATTGCCATACCATCTCAGCTAACTGCTTTGCCCAGTCATTTATCCTCTCTGATCATGACTGACAGTGGGTACATCAAAGGAAACTGTAAGAATCTCTGCAAAGCCCACAGAGCATCTCGGAGTACTGTGCCATAAACCCATTTTTAAGTATGTGGCAAAGCATTTTGCTTATGTGTTTAATAAGGAATTCTATGCTGTAAGTGTACTATGTAAAAGTATTATGCTTTGCTGATTTCCTTTCTCTAAGAAAAGGTCACTAGCAGTAACGCTTTTGAATGTTCTTCTGGTTTACCTATGTGGAGAAACCTACACAGTACCAGTGTACCTACGCAGTACCTACACTGTACCAGTGCAGTATTAATGGAATTGCACTCCTCTTTCTGCTCAGCTTCACATGGCTCAGGCTTTGTAAAACAACTTGCACCTCTCCCACTATATCATATTTTTCCCCTTGAAATGAAGAAGAATTTGCTCTGTGACTTTTAGAGAATGTTTTTATTATTTTGATAGGAAAATGTTCTTTTCCATGGTTATTTTGTATATAAAAGAAAGATTTGGAAAGAGATTTTTTTTGTTGTTTTGTAAAAGCCTTAGTCTTTTCCTCAGGATTTCTCCCCTTTATTGTTACTTTATGAATTTAATGTTTTTGATTGTTATATTTTTAGAACATTTTTTAATCTGCTTGTTGTCTGCTCTCAATCAAATTTCATGAATTTAATAGAGTAATCTTGAGGTTTTTTACTGGTCCAGCTAAAACCTGCAGCCTACATTGGCTTTATGGGACCAGGCGAATTCAAATGCATACATACGTGCATCTACTTCATTCCTCTATTGTTAAAATTATCTTTCTCACCATTTTTTTTTGTTTCTTTTTTCTGAAATTCTCTCCAGCTGTAAAAAGATTCATAGTTACACTAAGGGTTAGCTCTGGGTGGGCGTGGGCAAATTTTGGTGAATTGCATTGCTGAAAAATGCATTTCACAGACAGCTTTAGGTATGTAAAAACAGAGAGAGAAGTAAAACTGACAGTGCCTCCGATTGTTTTAGGTTAAACCAAAGGGCCTCAAACTCTGCAGACCAGAGTTTCTCTTAGCTGCCTGTCTGGAATGGAATAGAAAACTTATCTCATATATGGGAGCTCAGAGTACAGCCTCTCTTTGCCTGATCTGAGCAGAAATTTGTATGAGCCCTTGCAGGTGAGTGCCCAGCCCAGGTTGCTAATGGGTGTCTGCAGTCTTACCGATCCACTTGAAAGGGTTGGAAGGACAAGTTCAGCTGCTTTTTTTGTGAAAACTCTAACCAGGGTCACTGTACCTCTCTGCAGAGCATGGGTCCTGCATGATCACGAGATGCTTTCTAGCCCAATGCAGATGGGAAAAGTCTAGTGCTTAGCAAAGGGCTGAAGTGCCGGAGCTCATCACACAACACAGTACAGCACTGGAAGCGGTCTTGTCTCAGCAGAGAGAGAACCAGGGCGCACGTGCTCCTCTCTGCACAAGACCTCTATTAGGAAGCACAACCTATTACAATGGCAAGGTCTCCTGAGTCACTGGAATGGATGGGGCAGGGATAAGAAGGCTGAATGGACTCACGTAAGCAGCACCTGGGATCTTTGTTGATGTTGGTTTTGATAATGTGGGCATCCATTTCCCAGATATCCCTCCTCTCTCAGCACGTGGGGAGCAAATACAGATTTCAAGCCAGAAGAAATAGCAGTGAGTCATGTTTACTAAGTATGTACTTATTTTTAGGAATAAAATCAGAATTGCACATTTCATAAGTATGAGTGCATACATAGGCATATAGTTAGCATAATTCAGTCATCCCAGCACATTGTAACAGAGTATGACCACTGACAAGGGCATCATGGTCATCTTGGGTGGTCCAGGTCATGCATTCCAGTTTGCTCCAACAGGTAGAAAACATCCATAGGGATGAGGGAACATGTTTCAACTCCCTTGCTGCCACTGTCTTGCTGTCCTTTGCTGGAGTAATGGCATGGGAACGTTAGTTTTCATGCAACCCTTCATTCTCAGCATCCTGTACTTTCCCCCCCCGCCTGAGGAAAAGGAGGAATCTTCCCCATCATTGCCAGCTGATAGAGAATAATTTTTAATTCATCAGTTACTTTTTAGATGAGGTAGCTTTGAAGTGGCTGTCCCCTTGTAACTTACCAGTTCTTTCTATCTTTTCCAGGTGACAAAAGAAAAATCTCCTTTCCATAAATAGAAGCTCCCTGACGATCTCTAAATTATTCTCTTCCTAACAGAGTCCATGGTATGGCAACATGGCCAAGAGGTTTGGGGCTTTGGCACTGAATGTGAAGAAGGATGGAATAAAAGCATAGCAAGATAATAGAAATATTGACCAGTGGCCTCTGTGATGGGCAAAAAAGTGGTGATTTCCTTTCCCAGATCAGAAGAAGTAGTAACATACTCAGCTCTTCCCTTGTCAAGACCTTTTCTCGGATGCAGGTGCCTACTCAGGTTTCCTATGAGAAAAAACAAAGCTCCTGGGAGAAAGAAAAGGCTTATACAAGTGCAACCCTTGCATGACCTTTTCATCTTCTTGGACAGTTACATATCAGAGAGGGAGAGGTGAGACACAGAGAAGGAGAGAGGAAGAAAAGGAGGGGAAGGGAAGGGAAGGGAAGGGAAGGGAAGGGAAGGGAAGGGAAGGGAAGGGGACTCATCCAAATACTGAGACTGGCCAGATACACATTTGACACTTTATTTCTGTAAAGAAATAGTAAGAAATTTTAGAAAAAACATACATATGAAGAAATGCTAAGAACTGCAGACAGTCTGTACAATGTATTCCAGCAAAGGCAAGGGGAATAGGGGCGTATCGGTCATTCAGTCCTATTACAAACAAATCTCTCTGTCAGTACTCAGATTTGAGACAGCTTTGTCTGCAGACGGCTGGGATGCCTGCTATCATTTCCTAATGGCATTTAAATAATCCTTGATTTATTAAGTGTTTTGGTTGCATTATACAATAGGAAATCCATGCTACGGAAAAGAGAATGGGGCACAACTTTGTATTGCAATGTTTTAGCAGAGACTCTAATGGTGCACAATAGCACCATTGACTCCGGTTAGTAACCGCAGACCAAATGCTGATCTGCAGTTCTCAATTAACCACAGAGGCAGGTAAATGAATGGCAGGGAAATGGTAGGAAAGACCACATGAAGCTCTTGACATCTGACGTTTCTCCCTTTTGAGTGCATAGGGATTTCTTTTTTTCCAAAAAGGATTTAGGGATTTTTTTTTCTTTAAAACCCCTCGGTTTTGCCATGGTGCAGAGCTCCTAGCAGCTAGGAGAGTAATTAGGGCAGCGATTGCTGAGGGTATCAAGTAAGCCTTTACCTGTGAAGAAAAGATGGCATTGCCTCTGAAACACTTCAGATGCCAGCTAGGAGAGTTGCACCTGAATTTCCATGCTCTGCTGGCTCCTGCTCGATCATCGCAAGGCCTGCAGATCAGCCATGCAATTCCTTTCCCCTGTTGCGGCTGGCACTTGTATTTTTCCTTCTGAAAGGAGCTCGCCCCCATTAAGCATCACGCAGGGCTCAAGTATCAAAACGAGAGAGGCTATTTAAGCGTTTGGAGCTTTGGGAAAAGGCGCTTTGAAAACTCCGGCTATGGCTGACAGAAAGGGGTGTGTTTGCATCGGTCCAGAGGGAGCTGGTCTGCAGGAGAAGAAGTAAGAAAGGAATATTTGATGTAGCTGATCTGGAGTTATTAACCTAGGGGAAACTGCAAGCTAGTCGTGTTTGAGCAAGAATTATAAGAAAGGGTATTCTGCTGCGTGCTGCGTACAAGTACTTGCGCTGACCAGAGAGCAGCAATGGGTGCTCCCTTCTTGTATTGAGCAAGTTGGTTCAGCGTCTGCCCGCCAAGAATGAGTAGTTGTAAATAAAAATGCAGTGGAGTAATTCAATGCTCCTTTCTGCTGCCTGTCTGTATTTTCTTATAGAAAAGATTTTCTCTTTACTTCCCGACCTTAAGAGGCATATAAGATATGTAGCTGTATTCCAATAGCAGGCCAATACTTTTCTGGAGCTTATTTGAAATTTTTAAAGGTGCAGTGCTTTGTTCCTGTACCAAAAAGGCAACACAGCTCTGCTGGCATTATCCACCTTCTTGACACCCACTCAGAAGTGTCAAGTAAGTTGTGTGACAAGCTACCATTCTTCTTTTGCATTCATAATTATCTTTCTGTCATTTCTTTCCTAATCCATAGACTCATTATACTTTCTTTTCCATTTTGCACACTGCAGGATGCAGATGGCAAAGCAGGGAATATGACTTTTGTCATTCTTTCTGCTTTTTTCTAACATAGCTGAAAAGTCACCCTAAGACTAGTATTATGAAATAAAATGAAATTACTAGAAGTGTGTGCTCAAAGAATGTGAAATGACTATTTTCTAAATTGCAAAACCATTAAACCAGAACTCCTATCATTGTGTCTATATTGGCTTAAGGGGAGGAAAGGGAGCTCAGACACTACATTTGCAGATTTTACTATAAAGTGTATATATATACTATAAAGTGTATCCAAAGAAGTATAAAGTATATACAAAAATTTGTTTCTTATAGACATAGTACTAAAAGATTGTTGGAATCCCAGGTTATGGACTTATCAGGAGATGTGAACTACCAAGGAAAATGCCGCAATTTTGACCATCAATGGGTATCACCTGGATATACAGTTCCAGTGTATGTGAAGGCAAATTAGGATCAGTTCTTTTTTGTATTTTTCATAAGATTAAGCTCTGCACATGAGCACATCCAACGGTGCTTCACCCCATAGATTGCTACTTTGAAATTGCTGGAGCACTTCAGATTTTGATGCAGTTCAGGGCTGCGTAGCCCTGCAGTTCTCACAGGCTTTATATACCGTCATTGTAGCAATCCTAGGTAGGTACATTTTTAGCTATGCTATATCCTAATATGTTTTTGACTTAACCTGGAGGGTTTTATAGTATGGAACATGCTGTTCAGCATAAATGTTGTCCCTCATGTCCCTCCCAGGTGATATGCACTGCCATGCTCCGTATAACTCAAAGTTCACATGCCAGCTCCTGGCCCCCTGGGGAGATGTGCCAGCTGGTGGGCGTTTGCTCATGGACTGATGAGTGGAGCCAGCAAGGCCTCCTGCGAGGGGTGGGATGGGTCGGAGGGCGGTGTGGGGCCATGCCGGCTTAGTGGTGCAGGAGTGAAATCTGCCGGCCAGAGCAGAAGGGCATGGTGCCTCTGTCCTCGCCTCCGCCGAGGTGGTGCTGGGGTTGCATCGTGCCCCTCGAAGCCCAGGCGTCAGAGCTCATCCGGGGAATCCAAGCAGCAAAACTAAATCGGCACCTACAAGGACAGAGTCAGAAAGCGCTGATGAAACCACAAAGGCAGGAACAGGTGTGACATTGTCCCCCGTTCTTTGGGAAGTCCAATGAAAAAGGGGTAGTTCCTGGCACAGGAGAGAGACCCCTTACTGGCAGCCCCTACGGTCTTGCTTTGGCCCCTTCTCAACACGTGCGATACCCTCAGAGCACGGCAAGTTGACAGATATGTGCAGTGCCCCTTTGCCAGGCAGTAGGGCTCAGCAGGGAGCCCCCGGGGAGCTGTGATGTGGTCCTTTCCAAAACCCAAGCAGCAGCAGCATCCCTCGCTGTCCCTTACTAGAAACCCAGGTTTGAAGGCAAAACACGCGTCTTTTTTATTGTTGGTTGTTTTTTTCTTCCCTCAATTATCTCAGGTGAGATGTGAGCTTTGTAAGGAGTGCCGGTATCTCGGTGTCTACAGCTACTTGGAGCAACGCCTTGCGGTGTCTTTGGGACTCAGGCAACACCAGCCAGTGCTAGGATTGCCAGCTGACATGAACAGAAAAGTGGGACTTTGCCTCTTTGTGTAGGTAGCGGGTCAAAGAGCTCAAAGTTGCGAGTCTTGTGACCTTGCTGGATGTCTGCTCAGCCTTGCACAAGCAGAGCTTCAACAAGCGCAAGACGAAAACGGCCAACGCTGGAGTGGTATGTTTCCCCTGACACGCACGTTCTCCCAAGGGCGGGTGCATGCTTCCTGTCTGGGGCCACCTCTGTGCACCTCGGAAATATTTCCTATACTCAGAGCAGTGTTCAGAGCATTTGAAAGATGGACAACAGGGTCTGCTACACACCTGGGCTCCTCGTTCTTCTTGCCCTGCTTGGATTTCCTCAGTTGCACATCCCTGTGAGCTCTGTTTCCAACTTTCTCCTCTTCCTACCTGGTTGCCCGTCGCTCCCCTCTTCACGGGTTGGTTTTCTCTTTCTGTTTTCTTGTGAAGAGCCTGGCAAGCTTTCCATTCAACAGTATTGTGAGACAGGTAAAGCCACGATAAACTCGAACCAATTCTGCTCTTAATCAAAGCTAGCTCATTTTACCTTCTCTCCCCAGGTGAGCTTTTCAGGTGTTTGCTTTCTGGAGCACCTGGAGGCACCTGCAGTGGAAATGTGGAAGTTAACAGGTGGCAAGGACCTACCTGCCCAGTTGCTACCTTAGCTCTGAAAGGCAGATCCCTTGGATGGGTTTGCTCAGCTCAGCTGAGCCCGTTCTGGTGGGATCACCGCACAAAGCGCGATGGCCAACCTGCATCGGCCTTACTCTGCCCTTTTGCAGAGCTGCAGGCTGGTGGA
>NW_008795495.1:4588256-4588670 GCF_000699145.1 Aptenodytes forsteri | reverse complement strand
TCATCGCCAGTCGCCCAGGCTGGTCTCACCCAACCCCACCCGAGGGAAGGCTCCCCGGCCACGCCTGATCTACAGCAGAGGGACTGCCTCCACTGAGATATGGACACCTCCCTCCCTCCTTGTCCTTCTGGCAAGAGTCCCTTTCCCCGGCCACGCCTGATCTACAGCAGAGGGACTGCCTCCACTGAGATATGGACACCTCCCTCCCTCCTTGTCCTTCTGGCAAGAGTCCCTTTGTGGAGCAACCCCCAATGCCTTCGGGAAGAGCTCCAAGGAGAGAAATGCTTTTCTGTGCCACTTTCCCCCAAAACCCCACCCCACAGCAGCAAGAGGGGGCTGGCAGAAAACAGAGCTTTTTCAAGCAGGCCGGCGATTTGCAGGCAAGTCCCGGACTCTGGCAGTCCCTGCGAAGCA
>NW_008795495.1:4551688-4586027 GCF_000699145.1 Aptenodytes forsteri | reverse complement strand
CACTGAGACTCCCTGGAAAGTGACGACGCAGGAGCCGCAGGGCCAGATGAGGACAAGGGAGTTGGTGGGCTTGCCTTCTTCCTCCTCCTCGGCGGCATCCCCGACTGCCCCTTTCCCGCTGCTCAGCACCTGCAGCTGGCCCAGGGCCAGGCTGAGCTGCGGGCGTGGGGCGCTGCCACGTCTGCAGAGAGAAGCGGCAGGGAGTGACCTGGAGGTGGCTGAGCCCGGTGGCTCCCCTCTAGCGTCCGCCTGCCACGGGCATGGCCATGGGTGCAGCCAGCACCAGGGTGCCAGGGGCCTGGGGCTGCTCCTTGGGCGTCCCTGCCCTGGTGCCAGGGCCAGGGCTTGGGAGGAAAGGCAGCTGGGGTCTGCGAGTCTTACTTGGGCTTGGCGATGACCAAGGCATCGCTGAAGAGGAGGAGGTCCCTCTTCCTCGTCGCACGGCCCTGGGTCACCCGCACGCGCTGGCGGAGCAGCGGCTCGGGTGATGCCGGGACGGGCGCGCACTGCTGCCCGGGGTCAGGGTCGTCCCTGCAGAGCAGACGGCGTCGGGCGTGAGAAAGGCGGCTGCTGCGGGGCCCGGCTGTGCCGGCGTGTCCCCGAGCCGCGAGGGGAGCTCACCTGGAGCCGCGGCAGCAGTTCACCTGGCCCATGCCGCCGAGGCCAGGAGAAGCCTCGCGTGGGTCACGCTGGTGGGGCTCAGGACAGTGCCCTGCCGGCTCGAGCGAGGCTGCCAAGGGGGTCCCGGTGCCGGGCAGTGCTGCTGGGCAAGAGCTTGGCTCTCCCCAGTGCCGCTCTGTGCCAGCACCGCGCCGCCCCTGCAGGCACTGGGGCCGTTGCCGGGCCAGCGCCGGGTCAACACAGCATGCCATTCTGACCCCAACGGTCGCACTGGGGGGCGGTGGTGGGGGAGGGGCACAGAGGTGGGGGGCTCTCCCCAGTATGCCCATGTCTCTCTCGTACTGGGGAGCCCAGGCCCGGGCACAGCGCTGCAGGCATGGCCTCACCAGCGCTGAGCAGAGGGGAAGGGCCACCTCCCTCCAGCTGCTGGCAATGCTTTGCCCAGTGCAGCCCAGGGTACCACTCGCCGCTGCCTTTGGGCAAGGGCACCTTGCTGCCTCCTGCTCAACTTGGTGTCCACCAGGACCCGAGGACCTTTTCTGCCACGCTGCTTTCCAGCAGCTCTGCCAAGCTGCTTTTGGTCACGAGTATGTGTGGATGTGTCCCGGGATGCTTCGTGCCCGTACCGGTGCCATCCGCGGTCGGTCCCACCCTCTTCCTGCAGGTCTCCCGGTGCCACTGCCGTGAGGGTGAGGAGGGCATGTTTCCTCCAACCAAAGCAGTGGTCCAACTGGAAAGGCTCTCTCTTCTTACGGGATGGGGAGAAAGAGGGTGCACCCTGACAACAGAGTCCAGAGACGGAGTTTCCACAGAACTCCAGCTTTGTCTGCTTTCCTTAGCTCCAACTTAGGCTTGCATTCACCTACATACAGGAAATGTGTGCAGACATGCTTATTCTGAAACATAGATTTAAAATCCGCTTCAGCTTCAGTGGAAGTTAGGCCTGAGCTTAAAGAAAGGTGCTTTTGTAAGAAGTAGATTCCAAAGACTTGCTTGAATGGTGTATGCTTATAAAGTATTAAGGTACGCACGGGTATAAGAATGAATAACAGAGAGGTATGCCAGAGCTGCAAAGCTGAGCATGGACTGAACTGACCTGGAAGCCAGGCATGTCTGCATAACAGGTGTTAGTTCTGGCCTGTTCCTGTAGAAAATATTGCTACCAGCAGAGGGAGGATAAGTTGATATTAACCTAATAATGTTATAATGTAGCCATGCCATGGTTAAATGCTATACATGTTAAGCATATGAAAAATGTTCTGGAGACTGACTGGTGTCGTGACTGTAGACTGATGTCCCGTGTTACAATAACTATGTGCACAAAGACTAACAAGCCTCAAATGCATTAAGAACACGAGAACGGTGGTTCTGCGTCAGACAAAAAGGGTCTGTGCTTTTTTAGCGCTCTCCTTGTCACTGCCCAGCACTCAGCTGGCATATTCATGGGCATACCCACAACCAGTCCGGCCTCTGTTTTCTGGGGAGCTGATCATTACATATATGAAAGACAGTAGACAAAACCTAGTTCTTCATATTCTTTCTATTGTTTTACTAGAGAATCTGAAGTTGTATATACCGTTTTTTGTTTATATTTACATTGGTACTTCATTGGGTCCAGACTAAATGGAAATTCTCTACCTGACTGCAGCAAAAGTTGGGCTGAGCCCTCAGTTAGTAACCAGCCATTGGCTAACTTTGTTTTTGAAATACGGCAAACTCTGGTGGAATAGGAAACTGAGACAGCTAGGGACATTAGTTGTATTTTCTGGAAGGAGGTGGAAAATTTTCTAAGAAAAATTTTGTAATAGTATCAGCATGAAAGTCATACAAGTGGCACATGAGAGCCAAGTACCTTTGTTCAACTAAAGTAGTGGAGGATGCACTGGGTTTGTTGCTAAGTTAGAGCAATAGCAGCTACTGCTGTAGGCAAATGGCTTTTTAGAATTAGAAGCCATTACCGTCTGAAGTGACACATTTAGAAAATATCTCTACATGAGTAATTAGCTCACACAGCAAAGCTGCAGCTACCTGATAGCACAGTATTTTTCCCAGTTTGGAGGTTTTTTTATTTATCTAAAACTTTCCAGTGGTCGTCACTGCTAGTTTATTCCCTGTATGACAAATAAGTAGTAAGTGAAGGTGTTTTCATATATTGGAACAATCTGCATGGTTACATTTTTTACAGCTCTTGCAAAGATGTAATTGAAACCCTGAAGAGCTTTTGCTCTTTATATTACTGAAAGCCATGCTAAACAGCTTTTTGCAAATTTCCAGTTTGGAGAACTGCAGAGTAATTATTCAAGTGTTTATGTGGAAGAAAAAAAAATAATCTTCCTTTAGAGACAATATTTTGCTGTAGATTTTAGGTCTCTCTTTTCTGTTTCATCTGCCTTTCCTCCAGCTCAAAAATGTCTACTTCCTTAGAAATTGTTCTCATTTGATATGGTAGAATATCTTTGTGTAGTAGATGAAAAGGAACTGGACCTGTCCTTTGTCAGTCAAATACCACACTAAATTCTCATTTCCATAATGCATGCTGTTTTCCTTTACTTATTAAAGAAAATTACCAAACTTTTTGTATTGCTCCCATACAGCTGCTGGGGACCGTGTATCAATCTGAATGTGTATGGCCCAGCATTACTTTTTGCAACTGAGCTAAAAATCTGTGCCAAATTGCATCATAGCCCAGGAATGAAAATAATATAATAGGGATGACTTACTTCACGTATATTCTCTGCAGACTGTTATGACCAACCGCAAGTAAATGAGAAAAATATAGGTAGTTGATATTTCTGATTTAATCTTTGACATCTAAATAAGTAATTTTAATATTAAAATTATTGTCGCTATACTTTCTGCATGAAAGACCAAAAGAATCTATGTTTTTAATAGAAATTATGCAGGAAAGCATTGACAAAAAATACTAGAGGACTTCTAATGTTTGTTCCTACATCAAACATGCTGAGATGAGGCTTAAAAGCCCACCAGAGAATTCACATTTGCCTCAGTGCTGTTAGTAAAAGCTGTAATTATCTGTATCTTTTGAAAATGCTTAAAATGAAACACAACCCAATTCTCAGTTATAGAACAATGTAGTACAGCAAAGACATTATCATCTATTTTTTCATTATAAGATGCGGGTGTATAACCAGGAAGAACACTAACACTATTATTTCTTAGTAAACCTTTACAATATATAACCTTTAGTGGAGGACTGAAAATCAGAACTTACTCTGACTTTATCACAGCAGAACACTTCTGTTGTATAGGTAGACAAAAGGCTTGACTTTCTGGGATACTTTCACTCTCACAGTCCTGTTTCCTCCCCTTTAATTGTCAGTAACCTCACTACCCAGCAATTTTTGTGGGGGATTAGGGTTAGCTTAATTGCTTTCCCCTTCGCTCTTGACAGCATTAGTGAGGCTAGCATCTCCAGCAGAGTCCCTTGGGCCTTACTGCTGCTGAATAATGCATGCCAGAGCTCTGTGCCCCAGAGCAACTTTTACCCACCCATATTGCAGGGCTTAGCAAAGTGAAGTATGATCCCAACAGAGGCTGAACGTAGACTGGGGTAGAAGTAGGCAACGCTGGCAATGACCTAATTAGGAGCCATGGGACTAAGAGGGACCGTACAAGTTTACATGACCATGCCTAGCCCTTGGTTAAAGATGTCCAGGATTTTTGCTTGGATTTGTTTTATTGAAATATTAAAGCAGCCACTGACACCTTTCAATTTTTCATCTGTCCACATCTTTTACAATTCTCTAGGTTTTTTACAGCTGAAACCTAACAGCTGAGAAACTTCCAAATGTGTTGTGACAGGGAAGGGCATACTGCCCTTTTTACCTTCTGAAATTTTAAGTGCTTAACTGTTCGATTGTATATGCAGTTCAGGGGAAAAGCAAATAGGGATAAATGTCAGTGGAGCAAGGGGCTTCTAGATAGGAACATGTATGCCAGGTCAGGTAAAAGGTTCATCTAGCCCAGTATTGTCTTTCTGGAAGTGAGCAATAGGGAAGTTTAGGGAAGAAAGGGAGAAGTAAGGGAAGAATGCAAAGGCACATAAACGTAAAGCAAACATGTAATGGTATTTCCTACTCCCATTATCAGATTCTAAACCAGTAGTGATGTCTTTGTATCTAATAATGCTTAGTGGATTTCTAGTCCATGACTTTATGTAGTTACTTTTCGAACACCTGTGAACTTTTAATATCTCCAACATCTAGCAGCACTGAATTCCAAGGTTTAGCTATATCATGCTAAAGAGCTTCATTCCCTTTTTTGTTTTCAACCTGCCACATAATTTGACTTGATGACCACTAGTTCTTGTATAGGAAAAGAATAATCATTCCTTGTTCACCTTCTCCCTGCCATGACTTTTTTTAGCCCTCTGTCATATGGTCCCCTTAGGCATCACTTTCCCAGGGTAAAGAGCCCTTGTCTAGTTGGTCATTCCTTGTCATTCCCTGCCTCTGCTCAGTCTTCTGCTGTTTTCATCTTCAGTGTGGTCCCTGCTGTTCTCTTTGTAGCTTGTAGAGCTCACAAATGTAGCTACACTGATTCCTTCATACACACTCCTGCAATTTAGGGTATGGAAGTGGGAAGCTGAACTGGGTCAGACCAAAAGTCTATTTACTGTCCTGTCTTAGAATATCCATTAGCAGGTATGTAGGGAAGCATATAAGACTAGACTGTTCTTCAAGAAGATTTGCACTTTAAACGTCAGATTCATGCACTGCAAGTTGTTTTTTTGTTCCTTTTTTAAATGACGCAAGATTTAGACTTGTCTAAAAAAGCAGTTTTTAACCCTCCCCCACCCCAGCTTTGATCCTTACTGTCCAGAAATAAAGTAAAAAGGTGGCTCAGTCTGCTGATTGCATGTTCTGCTTCTTGGGAATCTTAAAAACAGGAAGAGATTTCCCTGTTAAGAGAGATTGCCTGATATTATGAAAAGTTCTGAAAAGTAGACAAGCCCAGAATAATCATTCACAACTATTCATTTCAAGGATAAAATTTTTATATTCATCCTGAAAAGTAATTTCCTGGAAAAAAACCTTTGAAATCTGAAGCTAGCCCTACTCCAAATTTGTTCTGCAGTAACAAATAAATACAGAATGCTGCAAAATGCAATTAACGTAACAGATCCTGAACTGATGACTGTGTTAAATATTTGCTGAAGCCTGGTTTTGGGCAATATAATGGTCTGGGCAAACTGACAAGTGTCCACCCCCTATAGTATCTCTGTTACACCCATAAACCTTCACTGATTAACATTTTGGTGACCTAAGAAACTGATCATATATACATTTAATGACTATATAAAGGAATGAATCACTTAAAATGCAATTAAAACCTGCTGCTTTAGCATGGATCTTTTAAGTCAGTTGGAAATAATTAACCTCAGGATGATATATTGAAGAGATTAATCCCTCAGTTAGAGTTGGAGTAATCTACATGACCTCTTCTGAAGAATATTGCTCACTACAGTTTTAATGGATACAGGATGAACTAAGATAGTATTACTTGTTTTTGCTACCACCCAATAGACATTCTGCCTCAGTACCTCTTTGCGTATGTATTTTATTCTCACTGGCACATATCTAATTAGGCAGTATCATATTTTGAACACTATCTTTCTTGATGTAAGTGTTTTCTAAAAGGCAAGCCCTGAAGAATCTCACAGATCAGATCTTTCCATCTTTTGCAGCACACATCAGCGTAATACCGAACCATAAATTATTTGTTGGTTGTCAAATTTCCCGCTGAAATCGTAAAGCCACAGGAGGTTAAGTATGCAGATAAGGTCCTATTGATTTCCAATTAACAACGATAATGTCTACAATCTGTGGATACTGTAGACATAATAGTCTAATTTCTCTGGGAAACAACTATTTGTTGATTGAATTGAATGTGTATATAATCATAAATTTGAATCCACAAAACACAAAGGATGGTCTTTGTATCAGTTTTTTGACTTCACAATTCGTGGTACACAAATAGGCCTAACTTCTCTGGCAATCAGTAGAAAACAGTTACTTTATATATCTACCCTGAAAAAAAAATCTGAGAAATTCTGTGTGCATGTTTCTCCTCTCTTTCTGTGAGTTGTCCCCAGCACAGTTAACTCCCACTTTGGCTTAGAAAAGCAGACTGCCTTGCTCATGTCATGATCTCTGACTTTTTATGGGTTTCAGCCAGTCTGACCATAATCCTTAGATTGTTGAAAGCATATTCATCGCCAGTTCTTCCTGGAACCAGCTTTTAGCCTTATAAATAATAAGGTGTGTCACGCCGGAAGGAACCAAGCATTACATTTCCTACATAATTCTTTTGAGGATCCAAATTGTTTTATACTGTTTGATTTCATGTTCCCATTATTAGCCTCCTTACATTTCATTCCCAGTGTACAGGAAGGACAGCAAACTAAGGCAGACAAGCTAGCTGCAGAAAAATACCATCAGTTATGCATGACAGTCCCTTCCTCAGAAAACACTTGAGCTTGAGGAACCCTCTGTTTTCCTTCCATGTCACACACGTCTCACATAGCACATGTCAGATAAATATCTTCACTATAGCTGATATCTTTGCTTAAGCTAACAAGAGGGAATTTCTGGAATGTCAGCTAGCAGGATCCCTCCCTGAAGGGTCCCTTGTTGTTGCACTTATTTTCAGTATCTTCTGTCAGAGATGTAAAAAAGTACCTTGAGCCTTTCTGTTATTAGGAGTTGGCATGACAAAGTAATAGCAAAATGATCGCATGAATTAACCAGAATAGCTTTCTGCTGGAGTGAAGCTAAGCTTTCTACACATTATGATGCATGTGTTTTTAAGCTTCTTTTGCTTGCTCTACTACGTTAGCACTGCTACAGTTTTATGTGCGCTACCCCACCACTTCCTTTTGCTCACAATGCATTTGATCACCTATAAGACCATATCTGACCTCTTACTAGCCAAAAAGTCTGGGCAATCCGCACATACAGAGCTTGATGGCAGAGCAGGAGCTGGAGAACTTGCAGTGCATGCTCTAACTTGGAAATACCAGTCTGTGTATAAACAACTTCCAGTTTAATAATCCTACTTTTCATTAAAACTTGTTTTCTCTCTTTATCAACCAGTAAGGCCTGGCTGACACACAAGGAGCAATCTTGCGGTAATGAGATTTCAAAAGACAAGTTAAGTTTGTTCCTGTAGAAAAGGAAGGACATGAGAAGTAGGAAGTGCTGAGAACAACAAATAGGATTATGAGAAGTTTACAGGCTCTAACAAGCTCTTCTGACACCAGAGGGGCCCCCTTTGCACAACCTCCAAGTCTAGGCTAACACAGCAAACCAGCATGTGACAGAGAGCATCTCCATGTGTGCCTATCTTTTTCCGCAAGAACCTGTTTTTCTCAGGTGGTCTAAAAACCTGAAAGGAAAACTTCCACCCTCAATTTAGTTTCTCTCGCAGATCATTATGGCTTTTGCTCTTCGCAAATCCAGCCATCTCAGTTTCTAGAGCTATAAGATCCATGAACAAGGACTTTATTCTCAGTACTACCAAATGGTTTTTGTCTTAACTATGGATGTGTAGCTTTTGAAGTTTTCCCTCGTTTCCCCTTCTACCTCCAGAAAGTGATTTTAAGCTGGGGAAGTTAGTTTTCCTACTTTTCCTCTGTTGTCAGTACAGTAAAACAGTCACTGTCATGGGTGACACAGAGCACTTTCCCTTAGACTCTTGCTCTCAGTTGCTGCTGTCTCTCCACGGATCATATAGGAATCCTGAGGTGAGTCTCCCAAGCAAAATTAGCATCATGAACACCCCAGGGGCTTCAGCTGACCTATCTGAAAAACAAAGTTAGTATTTAACCCTGCTTAAAAGGAACTTATAAGACTGCAGATGAGGAGTGCTAAACTGATAGACATAATAATCACCAACTACCCAAGTGTGGTAGCAGCTCTCTCCTCATATAGTCTCTGCCTTTGCATGCAAATGAGCATGCTAACTGCAGAACTAACCCTGAATATAGCCACATAATTTTGTATGCCCTTTATCCAAGACTGATAATGCTGCTTGCATCACAACAGCTGGTCTAGGATTGGGGCCACTGATTAAGAGATTTGCAGAACGACAGAATGGTTGAGGTTGGCAGGCACCTCTGGAGACTGTCTGCTCCAACCCCATGCTCAAAGCAAGGTCACCTGGAGCTGGTTGCCCAGGACCATGTCCAGATGGGTTTTGAACATCTCCAAGGATAGAGGCTCCCCAACCTTTCTGGGCAACCTATTGCAGTGTTCAACCACCCTCACAGTAAAAGAAATAAAAGTGTTATGTTCAGACAGAATTTCATGTGTTTGTACCCATGTGTTTCAATGAATTTGTGCCCAAATTGGTGGTTCTGCTTATAGTGTGGGATTCATTTCACCTAGAGACTGATTCAGCCAACTTAAAGTACGTCTCTAAGGCAATGTCTATACAGCTAAATAAAAAAGGGCCAGGTACAGACTGAGTTGTATCTATACAGTGTGGGACCAGCCCCCTCTGTGGTCAGTGTGTCTGAGAGTGAGTTGGAAGAGTCCCAGGCAGAGCCAGGGAGTGAGGTGAGGGATAAGCAGTGTGGGTGGTTGAAGACCAGTGCTTGGGCTTGCTGTCTAGCACTCCCTTGTCTGCCACATAGCTGCACCCTGTAAGAAGCAGCATTAATTTCCCCCTAAAGATGCCTGAGAGATTAATTACACCCATGGTACTTAACATCCTCATCATGCAGAGGACTCTGTACCATTAATGTAGCATTCCCTTGGCTCCTGAATGTATAGTCTCTAACGAGGACACAGAAAGGGAGAGATTTAAAACACATACTGTCCATATATTATGGGATAGATATTGAGAATGTCATTTCTGTCTGCTTATAAAACAAACAGCATAGTAATAACACCTAAAAATGACTTTATGTTCCCTATTACACAAAGTTGTTGGAGATGGGTAAGCTACAACAGAAGGAGATCCACAAGATTTCAAATCCAGAAGAAACATTGATTATTGGCTGGTCCAACCTACCATATATCAGATAATTTCTGCATCAAATCACTAACTTTAAGGTGTAGAATAAATGTTTTAAACTCTTATAGAACATTTAAATAAGTTTAAGTTATTAAATAAATAACTTAGTTTATGGATAACATGGCTAAAAATATCTACCATCCTTTCAGGACAAAATTTGGCCAGAAGCTTCTGTTGCATTCTGCATTATTATTTTCTTCTTGGTAGGTACTTTCAGGCAGAAGTCAGGTCTTTTAATTGTTTCATAGATGGTTTAAGAGGCTCAATAACTTCTTTTTGTGGACTGGGAAACATTTATTTCTTTTCTCAGATGTCACTAACTTACACACGTCCTTCTTGTATTACAGGTATCATACTTCCACTTATGGCCTCTCCACTGTCAGCCTTAAAAGTGGTACCATTGCTATCCTCCAGCCTAATATTCCAGTATTGGTATGCATGCACTCAAAAAAATATTATCTTTTACAGTACTGCATTGTGACTGATCCAGGGTCTTGTAGGTAATCTGTGTCAGGAAACCAACTCCATTTCCTAAGTTCAGTTCAGCGATTTACTCACTACAGAATCACTGGAAAATAAATTACAGTGTAATCCGAAGTCTGGGCAAGTTTTCTAGTGCCTCTCAGGGGCTTTAAAGCCAGGAGTTACTTCATTTTTGGCATTACGTCTATATAGTTGAGTTCAGACTGAGCATTTCTTTTCCACTACAGAAACTGCCTCAAGGCACAGTGGTTGGTTGTCAGCTCTTCCTTTGCTTGTGTATGCTAGCCCAACTAACATATTACTGGTCTTCCGTTTTTGTACTATAACACTAACACGAAGCTTATTAGGAAAACTTTAGGGTGCTCTCTTACACGGAAATGGGAGAAGAGATGAGAAGTTTGGCAAACCCTCATATAAAGGATATGTAAATACCATTGTCTTTAATAGGGACATCATTTATCAGCCTTCAACATTGGAAAGGTATTTATTTTATCTTCATTTTTGCTTTCCTACACATACCATGAGTGACAAGAAAGTTTAGAAATAACGTAATGGGTCACTGTCATGGGTGACACAGAGCACTTTCCCTTAGACTCTTGCTCTCAGTTGCTGCTGTCTCTCCACGGATCATATAGGAATCCTGAGGTGAGTCTCCCAAGCAAAATTAGCATCATGAACACCCCAGGGGCTTCAGCTGACCTATCTGAAAAACAAAGTTAGTATTTAACCCTGCTTAAAAGGAACTTATAAGACTGCAGATGAGGAGTGCTAAACTGATAGACATAATAATCACCAACTACCCAAGTGTGGTAGCAGCTCTCTCCTCATATAGTCTCTGCCTTTGCATGCAAATGAGCATGCTAACTGCAGAACTAACCCTGAATATAGCCACATAATTTTGTATGCCCTTTATCCAAGACTGATAATGCTGCTTGCATCACAACAGCTGGTCTAGGATTGGGGCCACTGATTAAGAGATTTGCAGAACGACAGAATGGTTGAGGTTGGCAGGCACCTCTGGAGACTGTCTGCTCCAACCCCATGCTCAAAGCAAGGTCACCTGGAGCTGGTTGCCCAGGACCATGTCCAGATGGGTTTTGAACATCTCCAAGGATAGAGGCTCCCCAACCTTTCTGGGCAACCTATTGCAGTGTTCAACCACCCTCACAGTAAAAGAAATAAAAGTGTTATGTTCAGACAGAATTTCATGTGTTTGTACCCATGTGTTTCAATGAATTTGTGCCCAAATTGGTGGTTCTGCTTATAGTGTGGGATTCATTTCACCTAGAGACTGATTCAGCCAACTTAAAGTACGTCTCTAAGGCAATGTCTATACAGCTAAATAAAAAAGGGCCAGGTACAGACTGAGTTGTATCTATACAGTGTGGGACCAGCCCCCTCTGTGGTCAGTGTGTCTGAGAGTGAGTTGGAAGAGTCCCAGGCAGAGCCAGGGAGTGAGGTGAGGGATAAGCAGTGTGGGTGGTTGAAGACCAGTGCTTGGGCTTGCTGTCTAGCACTCCCTTGTCTGCCACATAGCTGCACCCTGTAAGAAGCAGCATTAATTTCCCCCTAAAGATGCCTGAGAGATTAATTACACCCATGGTACTTAACATCCTCATCATGCAGAGGACTTTGTACCATTAATGTAGCATTCCCTTGGCTCCTGAATGTATAGTCTCTAACGAGGACACAGAAAGGGAGAGATTTAAAACACATACTGTCCATATATTATGGGATAGATATTGAGAATGTCATTTCTGTCTGCTTATAAAAC
This sequence comes from Aptenodytes forsteri, assembly GCF_000699145.1. Classification (NCBI taxonomy): domain Eukaryota; kingdom Metazoa; phylum Chordata; class Aves; order Sphenisciformes; family Spheniscidae; genus Aptenodytes; species Aptenodytes forsteri. The sequence continues at coordinate 4,574,110 of NW_008795495.1, read as the reverse complement.
AAACAGCATAGTAATAACACCTAAAAATGACTTTATGTTCCCTATTACACAAAGTTGTTGGAGATGGGTAAGCTACAACAGAAGGAGATCCACAAGATTTCAAATCCAGAAGAAACATTGATTATTGGCTGGTCCAACCTACCATATATCAGATAATTTCTGCATCAAATCACTAACTTTAAGGTGTAGAATAAATGTTTTAAACTCTTATAGAACATTTAAATAAGTTTAAGTTATTAAATAAATAACTTAGTTTATGGATAACATGGCTAAAAATATCTACCATCCTTTCAGGACAAAATTTGGCCAGAAGCTTCTGTTGCATTCTGCATTATTATTTTCTTCTTGGTAGGTACTTTCAGGCAGAAGTCAGGTCTTTTAATTGTTTCATAGATGGTTTAAGAGGCTCAATAACTTCTTTTTGTGGACTGGGAAACATTTATTTCTTTTCTCAGATGTCACTAACTTACACACGTCCTTCTTGTATTACAGGTATCATACTTCCACTTATGGCCTCTCCACTGTCAGCCTTAAAAGTGGTACCATTGCTATCCTCCAGCCTAATATTCCAGTATTGGTATGCATGCACTCAAAAAAATATTATCTTTTACAGTACTGCATTGTGACTGATCCAGGGTCTTGTAGGTAATCTGTGTCAGGAAACCAACTCCATTTCCTAAGTTCAGTTCAGCGATTTACTCACTACAGAATCACTGGAAAATAAATTACAGTGTAATCCGAAGTCTGGGCAAGTTTTCTAGTGCCTCTCAGGGGCTTTAAAGCCAGGAGTTACTTCATTTTTGGCATTACGTCTATATAGTTGAGTTCAGACTGAGCATTTCTTTTCCACTACAGAAACTGCCTCAAGGCACAGTGGTTGGTTGTCAGCTCTTCCTTTGCTTGTGTATGCTAGCCCAACTAACATATTACTGGTCTTCCGTTTTTGTACTATAACACTAACACGAAGCTTATTAGGAAAACTTTAGGGTGCTCTCTTACACGGAAATGGGAGAAGAGATGAGAAGTTTGGCAAACCCTCATATAAAGGATATGTAAATACCATTGTCTTTAATAGGGACATCATTTATCAGCCTTCAACATTGGAAAGGTATTTATTTTATCTTCATTTTTGCTTTCCTACACATACCATGAGTGACAAGAAAGTTTAGAAATAACGTAATGGAACACTATTTTGTTCCACAATGGTGCTAGCTTGTAGCTTTCATTTTCTCTTAAAAACTTTTCCCTAATTCTGCTTTCCCAAAGGAATGATGGTGGATGGAGACCCATTTATCTAGCTCCAGCACTTGTGTCTTCATCCTAGGTGCCTGGTGATTCCCCCAATATTTTTCTTTATGCAAATAAATAAATAATTTTTTATAATAAATAAATGCCCTTCCTAGTTGTAGGAGAAAGGTTAGGTGCTTTTGAAGGCCTCCAGAGGGAGATCCACTCCAACTAAAATGAATTTTTAAATTGATTAATGTCAATAACTAAGTGCTTAGTTTTGGTGAATTGGAGCTCTTTTTGGACATCTTCAAAAACACCTTCTTCACTCTATTGCTGATTCATTTACTTGAGGAAGACTGATCCAACAGGTAGATACTTAACCATTAGACACACCCAAATCCCCAAATCCCAAATAAAACAAAGGCAGAATTCTTTTCATATGGGATAGCTCTTTTATTTTTATATCTGTATGTGGTATGACAAATCATATTTTTCATATACTTTTGAGCATCTGTACTAAAATCTCCTTGGCATTTCAAACATCTCTTATAATTCTTTCTGTTTATGCAAAATTTCATTCTTCTCAGGCTATAAGACCAGATCAGGCACCAAGGAGTCAGGTAATGCTGGAGGGCATAAGATCAAATCTTTTTCATGTGCATCAGAGATAAAACTCTGAGAACAGCATACAATAGTCAGAAAGAATGGAAGAAAATGCTTGATGGTATCATTTTTAATAATAGCCAGACAGCAAGATTTTCCAATGATATATTACCTGAAGGGAACCATCCCTGGACAGTGCTAAAATATTCCTTCATTCTGTACTGCATGAACTACCTGTGTACAGAATGTTTGTGTTATCTGTGATATTAGAAAAGTGTTTTAGAAACATTAAGATTTTTAGTGGACGTTTTATGTCTTTTTTAAAAGAAAAAAGTACTGTCACTTAGGCATCAACTCCCTCCCCCTGCTAAGTTTTGGGCCTGCTGACCCACCTCAAGCCAAATTGGAAGACAAGTAGGAGTTTCAAAGACAGTTATGTTACCACCCTTGTAATGAATACTGATGTCTGGGTGGAAAGGAGGTCCGGGCTAATGGTCAGCTAAGAGAAAGCTGAAGGATCTGGCTGGTCCCTCAGCACATGTGTTTGTCTAGGATAACAGCAGCATTGCTGCCTCTTGTTTCATTGGGGTGCACGAGGGATGTGGAGAAGTGTTGGGGCTATTATGATGGGGGAGAGGCTGTGGGGAAGACTGTCCATCTATAATGGACCTGGGCTTCATTTGATTTCCTGCTTATAGAAAATCTATGCTTTTTAAGCTCTTTACTTGTAAAATATGTGTGGTTCTGAGTATAGGAGCAGAAGGCTCAATATGCTCCTTATTCCTCGACAGGAAAATATTTTGACATAATACCTATCCGAGGGACAGCTACCATTATACTCTGCCTGCTCACTCATATTCTTCCTTTCCTGTGTTTAACTGTTTTATCTATGGGCTATTACTAAGCATGCTTATTACTGTACATCTTCTTATGGCTTTTTCAGGCAATGCTACTTGCTATTTCTCTGGGTAGATGGCACATATTGCTCTTTTTCTTTCTACTCTTGGCATTAAAAAAAATGTATTATTTTATTGTGTTTAAGCCATAATTCAAAAGAAGAAAGGTTACTGAGGTGCTTAGGACTGACAATGGGGATGAGAACTTTTCTTATCGGTGCAGGAGAAGTACAGCAGCTGAAGGAATCTAATTCAGGAAGTGGGGTGTGATTCTGGGAACTTTACAAAAACAGCAAGGAGCTGGACATGCTACAGGTGTCTCAAATCATAAACTGTGCTGATAATACCACTTTTCAGCACTTTCAGAGCACTTTAATAATGGCTCAAAATAAAGGAGTGCTCTGTGCTCGTGATTAAAATTGATTCCAAGAGGGAGACTAAAATGTCTAACCAGTACCTATTCTGTGTGACAAAGGGAAACAAAGAGGCCTCATAAACCGTAATGAAGGAGTTCTTACCTATTTGATGTAAGGACAACAATTTCACAACCATTACTTCCCCTGACAATAGGACCGGGGGGTACTCTATGAGGACAGGAAAGCCACCCTCACCCCAATAACATATAACTAGCCATGTAAGTCCCACTGCATTCTCACAGTGCACTCTTCTCACACATGCAGTCTTTATAAATCTTTCATCCCCCAGTAGTCATTCTGATAAACCCTAATCCTGCACTGTGACTGTCAGAGTACCAGAAATCAATGGCAGAGACACCAAGCGTCCATGCCCCAGCAGTTAAAAATTTACTTACAGTCTTTGCCACACAATGGAACACGTAACTGAAGAATAATGCACCACATAAGGTATCAGTGCAATTAAAGGAAGGAGATTCTTACTGATGGAGGGCATCATTAGCTAACTTAGTTAAGTCTAAGCTAACTTAACTCTAAAGTTCTTATAAATTCCTAGTGTAACCTGCAAGGAGAGGTTTCTCTGTGTTCAGTACAGAAGGAGCCATTTTAGGCTGGAGCATTCTATTATTCAGCATATATACAAATATACAAATATATATACAAATATACAAAATCTTTACATCACTAAGACAAGTGCATACACCTGTTATTTACTGTTGAGCTGGTTTAAGTAGTTTCTGGAAAACACTAGCTCATCTCTTGCATCCTTCTCATTGTTCTATTTCCTGCAAAGAGTGTTTACCCTAAAGAGTACGCTGGTGAGGCCTCCATGGTTTATGGTGCAGGTGGTTATATTCTCTTAAGTTTTATGCCCCTAAAGGTAGCTAGGATTTGAAAATCTTCACTTAATGTATCTAAAACTTAGAAGTTGAAGGTCAAAAAGATTGATTTACCGTTCTTGAAAATAAGACCTTATTATGATATATGGGCAAATTTGTGCTTTTCATAGCTATTAATTCCAGATCTTTACAGATGCAGACAGAAATCAAGATATTGGTTACATTCAAGTTACATTTTTAAACCTTTTTTAAAATATTCAGCATGCCTAAACACTTTTTTTTTTAGAATGAAAGCTGAAATGCTGAGATACGATCCCAAGCCCTACGGATGATCTGATAGAGAATAAGGCTTCCTCTGGGCTCTGTTATAAAACCTACTTGTGCTACATATAGTAAGAAAAAGAAGACTCTCATCATTATGTTCTGCTTGAGAGATATTATTGCCTTCCCTTGAAATACCTTGTTCATTGGCATTTTATCTGTGGCTCCTTGGTAAGCCTGCAATGGGATAATTTCAAATTCATGCTGTTAAAACCCTTATGCCTCATGGAAACCCAATGTTACACCATGTATCCTGTTTATGTCACTGCATGCAAGAAGTCTGCTCAGGATCTAACTTCAGCTTGAAAGCTTTACATTTCATCATTTGTATTATGTTTGACGAGTATTTATTTGACTTGAAATGACAACTTCCACATCTGCTTCTGCTATGGACATTTGGCCTGTATGCTGGTACATGACAAATATAATCTTATGAGATTACTATATTATTCTTATGCTGTATTTTTATGAACTATAACCCCCCCGCCTTGTTTAAATAAAATAGAGGAGTTTACATTTAGTGTCTTAGAATGACCTTATTTTTACATTGTTTATCTTTTTCTTTCTTTTTTTTTTAATTGTTCTTTCTGCTCATAGCACTCAAGCTAGCATAATTACCTAGATTTATATTCTGGGATTTTGATATTAAGAAGTGTCTTTTTTTTCCTGGGGAAGGTCCAGCTGTGTTCAAAAAGGCTTGCTTTTACTGTAGCAGGTCTCCCCAGTATTGTCCCTTCTGTGTGATTCAGTGAGATTATCATGAGTTTAAACAGGACATACATGAGCAGCCAGCAGCCTGGCATACTCCTAGATCCACTGATTTCCAGCGTTCAGACCCTGTAGGCAAAACCCAGATTGACTGTGGACAAGCACATGGTCTATCTAGACTTGTTTGCTGACATATTCACTCCCTAATGCCATATGCCATATCAGTAGCATATGAGATGCCCTTACTTGCAAGATCTCATGTGCTCTGGGTTGTGCTGTCAATGACAGAAGCTATCTTGAAGCTGACCTTTGTATGCCTATCAAACAAAACGTGCTAGACATAAATTTTCCCAAAACTCAGTCTTTGAATGCAAGATATAGCTTTAAATTGCATCTTATTTCCAAGGTTTGTAGCATAAACAGAAAAGAGCTGAGGGAAAAAATGATATGTGATATGTCGCGAGAACTTTTATATTCAGCACAAGTTAACCGGGGATAATGAGGAATATCTGCTGGGAAAGAAATACAGAAAATTGCTCAGGAAACCTTTGGATTGCATCAGGGAAAATGTTTCTGATTCAAGAAGTAAAGAAAGCAAATAAAGGAGAGATTCTTTTATATTCGTTGATAATTGTGAAGAATGGATGAGAATTTGAGGCTGGAAGGTCCATTTAAGAGTGGCCATTAGAAAAAAGATTCATGATCATTCAGGACAAGAAGGAAGAATAGCAGCTGAGTGATAGAAGGTAGACTTCAATAAATTCACAGAATGGGTAAGCAAGATCTCATGTAAAGAAAAATGCTGTTAAAGGGTTAGTGCCTTAGAAATAATACACACAATAACATAATATCCATCCACAGGTATATACTATCCCACTGTGAAGAAAAGCGAGAAAATGCAGTAAGAGATCAGCTTGATTAAAGCATGAACTGTGCATGAACCTTAAACATAAGAAAAAATCAAGCTGGAAGCAGAAACTAGGTCAGGCTACTGAGGACGAGTGATAAATTTAACATGAACATGTAGGAACAAAATTTTAAAAAGCCAAAGCTCAAAACAAGATGCATCTGCCAAGAGATATCAATCAATTTAGATGTGTGATTGTAACAAAGGGAAGGTGAAGGAAAGGGTGAATTGGTCAGCTGTTCATCGGAGAGGAAAAGCTATAGCTGGATGATACTCAGAAGGTCAAAATTTTTAATAACTTTTTTGCTTCAGTCCTTACAAGAATGATCAATTGCAATTGAGGGGTATTATAGTTCATACCAGTGATAAAAATAAAGACCTCAACTTTGAATGGGAAAGGAACAATTTAGAGATTAGAGTTTTTCAAGTCATGAAGGGATTATGAGTTTCCTAATGAAGAAATTAAAGAACTTAATGATGAAATATTAGATACTACTGTTGTACTTGAAAGCATGTGATGGACAGGTAATGTCTTGAAAGGTTCATGAAGGGAAAGCCAGTGTCTGTCTTTAAATAAGGAGAAAGGAAGATCAGGGTATGATTCAGCCACTAGCTTAATTTCTGCTCTCAGAAAATGTTTGAACAACTGACAAAACAGTTAGTTAGCACTGGAAGACAACAAGGATGTGAGTAGCAGCCAATACAAAATTATCAAATCCATATGATTTCCTCCTACAGCAGGACAACAGGATTTGAGAACATAAACGCCATTTATCTTGACTTTAGTAGGGCTTTCTGTATCATTTTATATAACAAATTGGGAAAATATGACCTATAGCTGGGGGTTTGGCTAGATGATCTTCAAAGGTCCCTTCCAACCCAAACCATGCTATGCTATGATTCTATAAAGCACTGACATAGTGTGGATATAGAAGGGTTGGGTAGGTTTCACAAGCCATGAAATGATGATCAATGATCTGCCACAAAGAGGAAAGCATGTGTCTAGTATGGTTCCCCAGAGATGTTTCTTCAGTTGGTGTTCAGTTTTTCTCTTAATGATCTGAAGAATATGCCCATTCAATTTTCAGGTGACATGGAGCTGGGTGGCACGAGAAGAACATAGAATTCAAAATGACCTTGAAAAATTGACTAAGTTGCTTGAAAACAGTAAGATGAAGTTGAATAGGGACAAGTGTAATGTATTATTCTTGGGCAGGAGTAATCAACTAGACACATATGGGAAAGGAATATCTAGTTAAATAGCAATACTTCACAAAAGGAGCTGGGGGCTGCATTGGATCACAAGGCGAGCATAAGACACAAATGGAAAAAGGCAAAAGTCAGTTTTATGTATTCAGGGAATATAGCATGTAAGACATAGAATCATAGAATCATTAAGGTTGGAAAAGACCTCTAAGATCATCGAGTCCAACCGTCAACCCAACACCACCATGCCCACTAAACCATGTCCCTAAGCGCCTCATCTACACGACTTTTAAATACTTCCAGGGATGGGGACTCAACCACTTCCCTGGGCAGCCTGTTCCAATGTTTAACCACTCTTTCAGTAAAGAAATTGTTATTTCAACGTCAAGGTTACAGAACAGTATCCAAGTTTGGGGCATTGCATTTAAATAAAGGCAACTGACAAGTTCAGAGAAAAGAATTAAGAGTGATCACAAATATACAAAATATAACCGGCACTGAAAAATTGAAGAATTTATTTAAGCATTAAGAGAGAAGGGCTATGAAGACAGTAGTCAGATATGTGAAGGAGTGTTGCAGAGAAGATGGTAATTTGTCCCTTATTTCCATGGTGAATAGGAGGGAAGATTCCAATTAGTAACTGAGAAAACTTGCTTATGTATAAGGATAGGAAAGAGTTGGTAGAATACTCGTGAGGTTGTATCACTAAAACTGAGGCATTGCAGAATAGCTTAGACCAATGTGTGTCAAGAAAACTCAGATATGCTTGATTTAAGTGTAAGACCAGGCATGGCCTAATGACCACCTGTAGTCCCTTCTAGTTCTGCGGTTTTTAAAGTTGGAAGTCAATTCACATAGGTTCGATGCTTACATTACAAGATCCAGCTGTCAGTCTATCTTTAGGGGTTTTAATGTGAAAATATTTGAAATGAAAAGGGGAGATGATTAAGCCCCAAACATGTTATTGGAGAGTTAACAAAACATAAAGCAAGAAGACATACACTATTTTGTCTAGAATAAATCCAGTGTAAAAGAGATATGAATTCTTTTGGCACATGTGTGTGTGAAGATATTTGAAAACCTGTGATATTTAGTAATTTACTTTCTTGTTTAAGAAAATAATTGTTTTATGGTTATAACTAGAAAGACCACAAACTTGTATTAGACAGCTCTTTACTAAAAAAAAAAAAAGTTTATATGCGCTTCCTGAAATAAAGTGTGCCCTATATTTGCAATATAACGTTGTATTCAATTGATATAATTTGAATAAAGGTTTAAAATGAAGTTTACATAAATGCATTAGGTAATGTTCTCTTCAAAATATTTTAACCTACAGCAATTCAGCCTTTTCTAAAGTCAAAGGCTTTGTTCTGCAAAACTAATTTATAAATCATTTTCACTTCAGATGATTTAGCAGTATTCAAATAAGAGAGCCTTCACAGAGAAGAAAAATATCCCAGCCTTCACAAAACTGATTAAAAGATTTCTAGGGGACCCTTGGGTTGTGAATACCTCTACTATAATATCAGAAGTGCTCATGAGAGGAAAAAAAACCAAAACCCCAACATAGGTGAGAATGCAGCTCTAGATAAGTAAAGTTCTGTCACCACTAGCTTTTATATTAAACATGAATTTGATAAGATTAAGTGAGGAAAAAAAGCAAAGAAATAGAAAGTTCAGTTTTTATCTCAACTGTCATAATTTGTGAAGAACCTCTTAAAATGCTCTACTGCTAACATAAATTCTTTATATGGCCCTGATTAGAAAGCTGAGGCTTATGCCTGTACGTATGTCTGGATTTTGAATATAATGGGCTGTTCAGGTTGTACTTGGCTTGTGATAGAACTACAAGCCCTGTGAAGTGGCTGCACCCTCATGACTGAAGTAATTTTTATAATATTTTGAAGTCAGTGCATGTTCCATCCCTTCCAAACCATTCATCTAGGGAAGAGGTTTGAGTATTAGAGAAGGCAGCTTAATTTTCCATTCACTAGCTATAGCCCAGTGATGCCTGAAATGCAGGCAAATAAATTGCACAAAATCCAGTTAAAAGCAAAGATGCTGTAGAAATTCAACTGGTTAGAGGTGTTTGTGTTTTGGTAAAACATGGCTTTTTATATCATTTTCTTTTGCACGCTTTAGAAAAATCAGTGGAATTTTGGTTAATTTGTATTAAAACAATAATACATTAGTCTAGCTTGTGAAGTTCCTAGTGTATTTAAAGCCTCATACTGAAGGATTAAAGAATGAGTCAACACTGAGAGTAGCAAATAATGCAGACTTTGGACTCTAGTCCTGATTTCTTCTCACACCTTTAAAATATTATATTCCAGTTGACTGCAATCGAGTTATTCTTTATGTGTACTGGAGTTAAAAAAGATAAAACAGTGTAGACACATACATGAATAGAGAAATAGAAAATAGGGAAATGGAGAATTCACCTGTCTAGTGCAGGGCTACCTCTATCCTGACAAATGTAATTGCTCCAGACAGTGATTCTGAGTCCGCGGGCCAAGTGGGATGTGGTTAGGGCTACCCTGCACTTCAGTAACCCAACCACATTCATGCTGTAAAACGCTCAGCCCTGGGGCCCGTTGGATGCCCTTGCGGATTTCATTATTATTTTGTGTGTGTTGTTTCTGGTTCAAAGTGCCTGCGATAGTCTTAGGAGAGTATTGCAGCCTGCCAGATTGCAGTGATTAAAAGAAACTACCTTTATCTAGAAAAGGAATAAGAGGGATGTATCTCTTCTTTCCACCTGCGCTAGTGCTCAAGAGAAGCTTGAGATGGCTGATGTGACATCTCTACCAAGCCTCTCCCAAACCCATTCTGCTTTGCTAAAATGGGAGATTCCCAAGACCACCTCCAACGCTGGCTGAAGCAAGCAACTATGCCTGGAGGAGCATGCAGGACCAAGCACCCACATCCTTTTGTAGGGACATAAAAGGGAAAGCAGGAATAGACCTAATAGAAAATAGCCTTCATGGTGGTGTTTTGCTTAGTTTAGGGCCAAAAGCTACAGCATGCTTTGCATTCAGTGGACTGAAAAGGCTCTTGTGCATATTGTCTTTCACTTGGTCCTTATCTCTGGACCTGCCAGGACCGTCCAGTTTGAATCATCCACTTCCTTTGGTAACGAAATCTTTAAGATTCTTGTGTGGCTTCCAGTTTAGGTGCCAATACCAGGCATGGAGACCAAGAGGATACTGTTTTCTGTAGGAGAGCTATGGGAGCCTGTTTTCTGTCCACAGCTTGTCTGTGCTTTGTGTGGGACTCTTGTAAGGACCTTGGCTCTTGCTGCGATAAAGCATGTCACCAGGGTCACAGGGAGCTTGTCTCCCAGCTCATTGCACAGAAAAAAGGCCAAAGCATCACAACTGAAGGCCATGGAGGGGGACCCCGTCACCTTTCACTCCCCCTTCTCCATTGTGCCAGTGTAGAGAATGCTACAGAGTGGATGGGGAGAAGGCATCCATGGAGTTTACCACTTTAGAGGGGGTGCTTGGATCTAGGCTACTTGCAGGGAGACCACAGCTCCTGACAGTGTGCCCTTTCTCAAAGTTTTGGGGCAGCCAGCTGAGTCTGTGGGGGGAGCACTGGTTTACCTTGCATCACCTGCCAGACCCAGGTGCAGTGGGTAAAGCTAACAGTCCTCTGCATCCCATGGGTTTCCCGGTCCCATGCTAATACAGGCTAGCAGATGCCGGCGCAGTGGCTTAATTGGATGTGTGCAAGTACAGAAAAGCAGCCCTGGGTACAGTTATGGAAAGAGAGTTTCCCAGCCTGCACTGAGTGACCAGGAGCATCCGTGTTGGTGTGTCACATGGCTGGGGCACTCACCAGGATACCCTCAAAAACGGGGACACTTCAGGCAGGGCAGTCTGGGCAAGAAGGTTTTCAAGAGAGTCTTTTTACTTAGAAATCTACTGCAGTGACAGGAAATGTCCTCGAAGTTACATTTTATGCTTTTGGAAATACTTTTGTTTAAATACACGTTATCCCTCATAGCTTTTCAATCTCCAGGCTTCATTTATCTTGAAGTTTAGTTTCCTCCATATGTTTACCATCAGCTGAAGAACCAAAGCTGATGAGCTGCTCGGAAATGTTTTGTCATGCTGTATATGAGTTTTTTGCATTGCAGCTAAATGTTTTTACATTTAACTTGCACCCCTTCTGAGAAGAGATGAGTATTCACTGTTAGTACTGTTATTTCATACTTACATAATAGCTATTCATTTGTTCGACGAATGAATTTTTCCATTAAGGATTTCCAAGCCTCACATCACAGTAATCTGGAGTTGCAATTGCAATTTGATGCAACCTTGGCTTGCACATAATTAGTACAGAATGGTGCACGATGCCACCAACTTCCCTTTGATGGAAGCTCTGGCTTAGATGGTGCAGAGCACTCCCATTTGATCTAAACAAAATTGACTCAATTTAGCAAGTCAATCTCACTAAAGAGCATCTTGGGACTTAATAACATGTATGCAGTATGATAAAATATTTTGTAAGTGCAAGGGTAAACAGGGATCTTATTGCAGAAAGCTATTAGATAAATTTGCAAATGGATTTGTTTGTTTATCCACATTTACAAGAAATTCCTATGCAATTCTATAGTTGAATGATCTATAGATATACTTCTTAATTATACCCATTTGACTTTCAGATTGCATTTTGGATTCTACTGTGTAAGAACTTTATCAATGAAATCCAGCAAAGTGAAAGCAGAAAAAATTCAAATTTGATTGCATTAAACATAATTCAGGATAGGTTTAGCACTCAGTCAATTCTTTTTGCCTGTTGTAAAGTCAGCAGACAACATGTCTGTCAATCTATATCAAAATACTTTAGAGAGGTATGGGAATAAGAGAACAAAAGTAGAAAACTTACTTTTGTGATTCAGGATTATCATGATTTATACATAGCCATTTTAGGGTCTATTTTCTGGCATTATTTTTGTATCTTAGAACCAAAGACAGTTTGTGCTCTATTGGAAATGCTATTTTATTAGAGGCATGGCTGTTTGGAAAATAGCAACTGAGAGCGCCTTCTAGAAGCCTTCAGCTCCACCTCAGTCCTGGAGGAAATCGAGTTTATTTACATTTTTCTAACCACAATGTCGTATCTATGGTTTTGACCAGGTCAGTTGTACTGCAAAGATAAGCAAAGTTTCATTTAGATTCATTATTTGGCCATTCATGTCTGAAATCCTACAGAATTTAGACCACATGAATGGCAGGAGCCCACACTCACTCTAAATAGGTCTAGGGCTGCTATGATATGGCTGCGTAGACATAAGACTTTGCCAACGTATGCGGGGAGATGGCTTGCCCATGGCCAGAGGTGAAGGTAACTGGACACCATGTGAGGAACTACAGGACCAGACATGAGACGTTGCTCAACATAACAAGGAACAGGCTGTGAAGCTGCCAAAAGTGACCAACAGTGTCGCGAGGGATGGCCGGGTCTCACAGGGGCTGAGGGGGGGTTATTGGTAACCCCGTCTGAGACACCAGGTAAGGCAGAGATGACCTGGGTAATGGCACCAGAAATACCAAATCTGGGTACAGATGTATCAAAACTGGGACTGATGGGGGAAAAGTAATTAGTGGAATGTTGTTTATTTCGGAGGGAACAAGGGAAAAGAAAATGGGAGGAAGGGAAGAAAAAAGGGAAGGAAAAACATAAGAATGTGGAGAGAAGGGGGATAAAGGGGGTTGGTCTGGCCCCGCCTTGCATCTGATCACCGTTTGATCACTGTCTGATCACCATCTGAACTCCTAACTTTTTTTCTGTGCAAGGGTGCTCTCTGTGCTCTGTGTGGGATGCCGGTGAGCCTCAAGCCAAACTAGCTGGTGAGCAGGACAAGAGATCTAGGTCTAGATATTGGAAGGGCTGTAAATCTAGGGGCTGGATACTGGAGAGACTGGGGGTCAGGGACCAGATACTGGAGGGGCTGTAGGCTTATGCCAGCTACCAGAGAGACACATGTGTGTATGTGTGTGTGTGCCTTTTGGGAATACACATTTACCCTCACATCCAGACAACTGGAAAGAAAACACCTGGGTCCCAAAGCTGTTGGGTTTGCCTGCCCTTGGCCGACATTGCATACACAACAGTTGGGCCGATTCTCACAGCCTTTCCCTTCTCTGTTCCTTAATTTCTCATGACCCAACTTACTATGATAATTGAAAGTAAATTCTGCAACTTCATATAGGATTTTAGTCTCCTTGCTGTGCAAGGAGTGTCTGCACTCTGAAATCTGTTATAGCTGTGTCTGTGTTGCTGTTGGGAAGGCAGGCAAGGGAACATGTTAAAGCACATGATATACATTGTCCCATGTACTTGTATCTGTGCCTCCATCTTTCGGGAATGTGGAAAGTTTTAGAGATCGTGTCAAACTATTTTAATTTAAAAATATTTTATGAGATATATTAAATAATGTACACAAACATTCAACACGGTAGAAGTTCCTTACCCTCAAAAATTCCTGAGAGTATACTACTTTTATTCCTTTTATTTTTTTAAAGATTTGGTTGTATTTTGTGTATTAAATGTGCTGTATAAATATCTTAAATTCTGTAGCACAGAACTCATTATTAGATAATTTTGCTTATTAGCTAATTTTGTTTTCTGCAGAATCCACTTAAAATGTGTAGCTCTATATTGTTGAGATCTTTCTTGCAGAGATGCTATTAGCTGTTATTTCAGATGTTATTATTTTAATTCTGTTACTTATTTAAAAAAAAAAAAAGAGTGAAAACTTTCTATGGAAAAGCACCAATCTATTTTCTCAACTGAAAGCGATGACCAAATCATCTAAGTAAGAAGCACAGCAAGCCACAGGCTTAATCTTAGCTGCTTTGAAAGTAAAATAACCTGTTGAAAGTCAGTATTTGATGAAACAGCATGTAAGCCTGGAAAGTTTTTTAGAACAAGATGAAAAATTGGTGGTGATTAGTATGATGTTTTTCTTGAACGGTAATGTAAAGGCATTCTCAGCATTATCTTTAGGACTGTACTACTTTTATAAATCCAGTTGTAACTCATAGGAGTTATGAAAATAGGTATTCAAATGTTTATTTAGTACTTCAGGAGCTTCTGCAGCTTGCATAAGACCCAGCAGGGATTGTCCTTCCGCTCAGCTGCTGCTGAGATAGTCTCTTACCCTGACTGAAAGGGCTCCCCTCTACATGTTGACCAGCAGACCTGGATGACCAGAGTGGGCAAAGAAGATATTGCATCTTATAAAGTGACATTGCAGCTGTTTCACCTTCCTGTGCAGCCGAGGCACTTCTCTGAGGCAGGGGGTTTCTATGCTTTCACCAGGCAACAGCAACAGTGAAACCACTTGCTTCCAGCTGTGGCTTGTTGTCACGATATGGTGCAGTTCTGTAATCATCATTATCCTCTTTTGCTGTTGATCGAAGCTGGAGCTTTCTGCTCTGATGGTTCTTCAGTTTGTGACAGTGTTGGTGGCTTCCTTAAGCTGACCACCCATTTGCGGTCATGACAGCATCAATTGCCACGTTTTATGCTCTTGAACTTTCTAGTGTTTCAAGTACCACTTAAAATTAACTGTTGATATTCATTATAGGGATTTTATATTCATCTTTTCTTTTATAATTATTACTTGCTGGTCCTTCAGGTTTTTCTGTGTTATGTCCATAAACTACTCAAAACATTTAAGTTCCCTTTGAACATTTGCATTTGATTCTTTCTTATATTTACTGCTGCTTCTCTTAACATCTGTTCTGACAAACTGTTCTGCCTTTGCTGATGTTAACCTGATGTGTTAAAAATTGTCTTCTTTTAATATGTTTTACCTGACTATATTGCTTATAAAAAGTGACAGATTAATGATGGCTTGTTTATTCCCTAGAACTGATGCAGACAGAAGCAGTAGCCCCTTCATGGTGAACTCTGCCCTGATCCAGAGTGCTCTGCCTCATAGGAGCAGAGCGGCTTGTCCTGTCTGTTGCAAAGGTTGGTAAAAGTGACATACACCGAACAGGAGCACAACTCATTTCACGGGGGCTACAGGTCAGTGGTAACTCCCTGTTTTTCGGGATGTCCGTGTGCTCTGGATCCCAGTGGCTGATGTACAACGTAAAATGCTCCGTTGCCCATTTCTGAACATTTTCTTGCTTAGCAGGACTGTGAGCAACCAGTAATCAAATAAGATCTGACCTGGCCTTCTGCTCCATATCTAAAATAAACAGATTTTTAGTCTCCATTCTGCACACCTTTGTCATTCACTGCGGCATCAGTTGACACCTGCTCCACAATAAAAAGTTCAGCAGCTCTCCTGCACAGTCTCGTCGTGACATGACAAAGTTCCCATATGCATTAAACTGCATCATTTCCCCCTACATGAGAGTTCTCATCAGCAGCTTCTCCGTGGATGTCAAGAGCTCCAACAGCACTGATGGGACATCTGAGAAACCAATTGCATGCCATGGATCCAGTGAAGTATTCATCAACTGGATGCTGGATGTCATGTCTACTCTGAAATACCAAAAAGCATAGTGCACCTTTGAAGTGAGTTTTGGGGAAAACCCAGGATTTAGGGGGAAGTATGCACAGTGCCACAAAAAGTTTGACAGCTGTCCACATTCACATGAGTTTAACATAAAAATCTCTGCAGAAGCTAACAGCTGACACCCAGTAACAATGAACAGTCAACCACATAAATATTAATATATAACTAAGTTAATTTAACCTAGAATAATCAAACAGGGAGAGCAAATTACTCTTGGAAGCTGATAAACTGAAGAAACTCTGGAGAATCCTCTCTGCTTAAATACTGCTGTATCATACACTGATATCCCTGGAGCCCTCATAGGAATCCATATTTCTTAGTCTCAAAACTCGTTACTAATGGGTGATAGGTCAAAAAAAAAAAAAAAAGAAAGCTGCTTGAAAATCTTGCAATAGCATAAAGTTTGGAAATCTAAATGAGAAATTGTATGCTCGTTATCAGTATTTTTTTCAGCTGCAGTGTCGGACTAAACACAATACTGTGAAAGTTTTTGTTTGCTTCCTGGACTAATAAAAAGAGGAACCTCTGTAAACCTAGAACATCTATCAAAACCCGCCCAACGGATGTGCTGCTTCTTTTTCAGTAGGGCCAGAGGAGCTTTTGCATAACCACTTCCTAATATTTTCCCCGAAGACATACTGCTTTTGAAAGCAATACCACAGTTTTTAAAACTTACTTTACACTTTTGAAATGAGGGGTCTCATTGTGTGCTTTGATGGTTGCAAATATTTAATGATGGTTACCAAAGGATGTTTGTAATAAGTACATTTTGAATGTGAATGGTGCTATATAATCAATGATAATAACACACAAATTTGCAGGTATTAGGCTATTTATCTTCCTGACTAAAACTGTGACTAAATCCTTGTGCGTTATGGCCAAATCAGGTCTGGGATAACTTGGCATGCTCAGTGAAAAAGCTTTCGAGAATCTCAACTGTTCTGCCTCCAGTGAACACCAGACTACACATTATTCTGTGGGACATGACTGTCAAACATTTTTGTTGGGTTGATCATGCATGAAAGACGGAAATCTTTTGCATTAGCAGGAATGATCTCTTCAAGATGTTCATGTCATTGTGCTTCCATTTTCAGACATGGATTTAGGCTCTCCTCCCCAGGTGAGTCCCTTGAACAGGAAAAGAGAAATAAGTGCCTTATAATTCCCTGGCTTGATGTGGTTTTTAAGTACACCTTTTTCTCTGTTGAGCAATAAACACCAAAGCGCTGTTACAGACAATAATTTCTCTTCCCTATTGTTAATGAAGATTTTTACAGCTAGTCTTCTCTGATACAACCTGACAAGTTCAGTATGTTAAATCATTAAGCTTCTCTTTACAGTATTTAGTAAAACAGCATAGAAAGGAGATGGCAATCATTTTCGTTTTTAGTACAAAAGCTCAAAATTGTCTGGCGAGCTCTGTTACCCCTTGGATAATCCATGGAACAAAAGGTAGAAGAACAAATCTAATTCCCACTACAATCTTAGGAGCTCCTAAATCCTTCAAGGATACTTGTTTTGGCTTTGATTACACTTGGAAAAAATGTAATCCAATTTTATATTGCTGTTGTACATAATTGTGTGCTCTTTGACTAATTATTTCCCTTCCAAAAATCCCCATGTGATTTGAAAACACTGCCCACATCACTGCTATATATGAATGTGTTGTTGCAGGCAGAGAAATGACTATGGAGTTTTTTGCAAAGTTTTTATCAATTATCATTTCCCTATGAAAGTATATCATATATTTGCATTATCCTAGGAATACCATAAGTGTGGCCATTAGTGGGAGGGCAGGAAGAAGACTGAAGCATTATTTTTCTTTTTCTTCTGAATCTTTTTAATGCAGGCTTACACAGAATTCCCAGGACACATTGCATTTGACACAGCAAAAAAATATTCTTGCAAACCTGCACGAAGTCTGTTCTGTATTCAGATGGAATAAAGTCAGCGTAATGAAAAAGCAGTGTTGGGCTCCTCCTGAGTCTCTGACAAAGGCACAAATAACTGGCTTTTTATTCTCTGTTTGCTCTACTATTCAAATAGAATAAAATATCAGTCATGCATTTTTTTAATATGTCTGAATGAGCTCTCGGCATTTTAGGCTTAGTGCACAGTGGGCTGGGTACTTGAGTTTTAATTTTCCTGTTCAGCTAAATAATGTAACTTATCATGGTCCCTCTCCTCCTGGAGCCCTCTTAACAATCTTTGAAAGATTTTTTTTTTCCTTTATGTACATCTTATACTTCAACATTTGTTATACAAATTCCCCACAAGCCACTGCAACCACTGCCAGTGGGCCAATAGGCACATGAGCATCAGCTAGACTGTGGGCAAGGGTGATTTTGAAGAGACAATGTTAGATATTTCTTCTTGAAACAGCTCTAGGAGCCTAGGGCAGATATTATTTCATTCTGATACCCAGCGGAACTGAACTTTCAGCTCTGACCCCAAAGGAGACCCCCAAGGTCCAGCCTCAATGAGCAGTCGGAAATATAACGGTGTTACTTTGTGCTTGCTGCAAGATGACAAATTCTGTTTTCAGTGGTGTTAGGAAAGATATTCTTGAAACATTTCTGCCTACCTCCTACACATGACAAGTGTTTCTGAAAAACTGCGTCTTAGTGGTTACACCATAGTGGTACTAGTAGGTCATCTGTTGTTATGTTGCTCAGAGGGAAATTATCTTTTTTTCTCTACCCAGACAAGTTGCCAAGACTCCCTCACAAAAAGCTGCTTGTTTTCAACCCCAAACATTTTTCACCGTTTGTTTAGTCCTTCAAGCAAGTGGCTCCACTACATCCATGACACAATTGTTAGAAAAAAGTAAAACGTGATGCAGGCTGCACAGGCCACTTGCAGCTCATGAAGGAATTTGTGTGCTTGCTGACTGCCCGAGAAGCATCCTCACTTATACCTACCACACTGGAGCAGTGCCGATCGGGTGATGAGATACTGCTGAGCATCCTGCGAAGCAAAGGCTCCCTGTGCATGTGGAGGGAGCATCACAGCAGCTGAACATCTTTCCCCTTCGAGAACTGGACGTACATCATAAGAAATGGATGCACATGACAGTCAAAAACCTGCACAGAGCCAAGGCAGGTGTAATCTGGTTTAGGATCTGGAAGCAGGAGGATAAAATTAAGCGTGGGTTAAACACCACCCTGGCATTCACCCAAGGTCTGGGGCAGATTTCATAGTCTGTGCTAAGTTTCATGTTGCCATGGCTACTGTGCCCTTGCTGGGTGGTTGAAACACACTTGAGGGTTTCTGTCTGAGCGGCAGGACTGTCTTTGACTGCATTTAGATGTATCTCGTGTGCTGTCATCTGGACCAAGAAAACTCTTCACTGACTTGGCTTGTAAGCTTAGCCTCTCTCTACCCCAAAACCTGCTTTGCTGAAGTAGGTTGTGCATTATTGAATCTACTTTTAAATAAAACCTAAAAATGACATGGGAAAATAAGGAGCCAGAGATTTCAGTGCTAATATTAAAATTGTTTTCATTATTTTAGGGAAATGTGGTATTCAAATCATTGTTCACTCTACACTTTTTATATGCACAGCTGAGGCTAAGCTTGCCTGCATCACATTTTCGTACCAAAAATTTAGCTCTGAATAACCATCGTTTTCAGTCTGGTACTCACAGGAGACACCCCAAAAGTGATTTGATTCCTATCTCTGTGTCTTCTACGAGAATGAAATCTAATGAAGCAAATTATATTTTCTTCACAAATGAATTCAGTGGTTCATGAACTGGGTTCTCTTCTCGCATTTTTGGCCTCAGCCAAGTTTCCCCCTCCTGTTAAAGAGTGAAAGATTTCAGTCAGATTGCTGTAAGACTATATACACAAAACAGTGCAAAATAACTGAAACAAACCTTAGCTTTTTTTGTGTAAAGTCATTTACACTGAGACACTGGAATCTGGAAAACTCCCAAAAGAGAAGAGTGGCTGAAACAGATTTATACACTTTTATGGAAGACGGATAACACGTTCTGCTTGGCGGGGAAGTTAGAATGCTTTTACAAAGCCCAGCAGCCCTCTCTGAATGCTAACAGTGTCTCTGTTTGTGGAAACACAGCATTCCTGTTTTGCCTTCTCTCTTCTGAGCTGTGTGCATGCACCTTTTTCTTCTTGGATGTCTTTGTGTTGTAAAGGGCAGTGGAGAAGTTTCCACTTGCCCTTGCAGGTAAAGGCCAGGATTACTGATGGCTGCTGTGCTCCAGCCTCACTTCTCACCATGCACCCACTACAAGGACTAGCAGCATCAGCTGAGGATTTCCCCGGTATAAGGGAACCAGGAGTAATCCAAAGAGCAGAGAAGGAAGAATAAGCTCTGGTCCCTACTTTTCATAGCTATTATCTGTTCTGCAATGTTAATAGGAAAAGGCATGAGTTCTCCTTTCAGTTTTGATTTAGTTATTTCTTACAGTGACTTTCAAAATTAAGTTTTTCGAAGACAAAGTTTCCAACATTTTGAAGCCACAAAAGTGAAGTTTAATTATGTAGGCTTCTTACAATCACAACAAAGCCAAGACTGAAAAGCTGTGCTGGTATGGAAGTGTAGTGTTTCTTATATACATGGGGCTGAATTCAGAGCAGCTGGTACTGTAGTGGACGTGACTTCATGGAGGCTGGTACGGCTTGGGCACTGGGAATGTTTGTGATATTCTGGGAGATTTGTCAGACAGCTTTACATAGCGTCAGCTTCACCCCATTTTCACTTTGCTTTGCTTTCACTTCCATGGCAGTCTCCAGTCACATTGAAAGCACATGAGTGAGGCTAAAATCTGGGTACATAGGAATAGGATCAGGAAATGAAACCATCACAAGGTTCCTAGTAAGTGGAAGGTAAAGCGCTATGGTATGTGGCAGGAAATTTTCTCAGCATGTACACAGATAGACACTAGTTATCCACTTCATCTGACCTTTATTTTCTTCTTCTTCAGTGCAATCACACACAATTACTTATGTACCTGGTATAAGAATTTCATGCTGTTGTATCTGTACACACAGCATGTGTGTCTTTAATCATGGATATATCACATACAGAAAACTATCACTACATCAGAAAGCTCTAAGGTATCTTCTAGTACATCCAACCACACTGTTAAAACCTTTAGTTCTTGACCTGTCAAACTACCTTACATGTCTTCCTGTCTTTCAGAAAAATTGAGCTCTCTCTTGTTCTGTCACTGTGGAAGAAAATGGGAAACAATATCAGTTATCTAATGTTTTGTTTTTTCCTCCTCTAAACCCATTTTATTTTTTACTCCTGACCACGGTTGTTGGTCAGGGAAAAGTTTTTCCATGGCTTTGCCAAAAACTCAGAAAAGGACATTTTTATTTTTCTATTCCTGTTTTTTTTCCATTTGCCAAATGAACATTTCTACATAGACATGGATATGCAGGCATCAAAGCATCATCAAAAACACTTTAATCCAAGCATTCCCATTTTAGAAAGGAGATAACAAGGAGAAATGGCCAATGCTGTCTCCTTTTTGTCATGCAACTGGTGGCCTACTAACTCTCATATCTTATGGGGCCAGATCTTACATTAGGTTCAAGAAACAAAGAGTGAGGGTCTAAGAAGAGAGAGTAGAGATAATACCTAGCCTTTCCTTTTTGCTGCTGTAGACATGCTGTGTGCCTGTGCTTAGGTGTAAATTGCTGCTTGAAGTTATAGCCATTTTCAAGGTTGCAGCTGGAAACCTTTGGAGTCGCCAGGGTGTCCCTTCTCTCCTGACCACACTCTCGTACGAAGAGTTTAACTGCCATCAGAGGGTCACCCCCCATCCGGCAGATTGACACTGGGGCACCCGGGCTGCTCTGCCCTCCTGCCATGCCGCAGGGTGTGGGGATGCTCGGGTTCCTGGGTCACATGTGCATCCTGAAATTGAGCAAGCCACAACTTTTAAGCCCTCTTCTGAGTTCCCGGGTGGATAACAGCAGGGTTATCTCTGTAGGTAGAGTATCGCTGTAGATAGAGTAAAGTTTAAAGTCTTCAATAAGATTATGACACTGGAGTGGTAAGGCCAATACAGGTACTCAAAATAGGAAATGTTTCACAGATGGCTAAAAAGTGGAGTGCTGGCCTTTGGGCCAGAGTTTCAAGCTCTTGTTTCATTCCACTTACATAGGACTGAAATAGAAACAGTTCGAAGGAAAGAGGAAGAGGTAAAGCCCAAAATTCAGAGATCAGCAATATGTAGCTTGCAGCTCAGCTTGCAGGCAGTTGTTCCCTGAAGCATGGCCAAAGAAAGTAGCCGAGAGAACTGAAGAACAAACTAATTTTTGTTGGTAAACATTCATCAGCTTGTGATTAATAATAACTTCTTTTTGTATATGGTTTAAAAGCCACCATCATATGGGATGTTATGACAGACATGCCCAAGAATGCAAATTTTGGTAGCTAGGACACAAAAAGCAAGGCCAAACATGACAAGAAGGATTATTTTAAAACATTCCTTCTGCAAGGTTTAATAAATACCTTTTGAAGACTTTTTTTAAAAAAGTTTGAAAAGTTCCATTTTCTGAAGTTTTTTTCTCCCAAAATTTTGTGATTAAGGTCATGCACAGAATTACAAAGAAGCTTTTTATTCTTCTTTTAAATGCATATCTCTGTAACCTGAACTGTGGTGTTATGATAGCCTGAGCTCACTGTGAAAACATGTTCAATTTCCTTCATTGCCCTTGCACTATTTCCCATTTTTTATGTTGTTATTATGCTTAATAACTAGTATCCTGTAGTCTT
>NW_008795495.1:4505157-4550528 GCF_000699145.1 Aptenodytes forsteri | reverse complement strand
AATATGATGATAATAATAATAATACACAAAGCAAGTGATGCACAGTACAATTGCTCACCACCCGCCGACCGATGCCCAGACAGTCCCCGAGCAGCGGCCCCCCCGGCCAGCTTTCCCCAGTTTATGTACTGAGCATGACGTCACATGGTATGGAATGTCCCTTTGGCCAGTTTGGCTGGACCCCCTCCCAGCTTCTTGTGCACCTTCAGCCTTCTCAGTCGGTAGAACATGGGAAGCTGAAAAGTCCTTGGCTAGTGTAAGCATTACCTAGCAACAACTAAAACATCGGTGCGTTATCAACTTTGTTCTCATCCTAAATCCAAAACACTGTACCAGCTACTAGAAAAGAAATTAACTCTATCCCTGCTGAAACCAGGACACCTGAACTGTGGTGTTATGATAGCCTGAGCTCACTGTGAAAACATGTTCAATTTCCTTCATTGCCCTTGCACTATTTCCCATTTTTTATGTTGTTATTATGCTTAATAACTAGTATCCTGTAATCTTCACTTGCAGAACACAGAGATAGCGAAGGATGCCATAGATTCTTTAGACAGAAGCCACCTGTGAAATTTATGTATTTACCTTAATAGAAAACAGAGGACTTGAGTGATGCATTTGCAGTTTTACGTACAGCATAAATCATTTACTTGTTCTCTGTTTGTGACAGTCTGCAGTTTAAGCAAATTATTTGCTGACACAAAACGTAACTGGAACTGTAGGTTCAGAAGCTTTCCTGTGCTCTTTTATCTGCTCCCTTTCCTCCTGGAGCGTCTTGATCTCCCCTGAAGAAATACTTTGAAACTTAAAGCCATTTTTTTTTTTATGAGCTGCATGCTGGGTAATAATATGAGGACCATGTTCTAATTGAGCAAAAATGGCTTCTCTTTAAAAACAAGAATTTTCGGAGTTCTTCCTGCAGCAGCTAGATTTTTTTTTCAGCCGTGTGCACAGAGTGATTTCCCAAGTGCCTGCTTCACACTCTTCCTTCCTGCAGCTTGGTCTCCTTCCTCCCTAGTATCATGCTGTTTCCTACATGGGCAGTTTTTAGAAAGAGCTGTAAAAGGCACCTTTTAATTTAGGCCTTTCCAGTAAACCGAATGATTAATTCCAAAGTCAGTAGCAGCATGGCCTGATTAGAGCTGTCCTGACACAGTGGCACTGTGCCTTATATGGAGTATCAATTGTTTCACTACATGTAATGTTATTTTGGCTCCTGCTGGGGCCAGTTGTGATGTGACAGAGAAACTCTAGCCTTCAGAGAGTGGGAAGGGACATCCCAGCATGAATGCCTTCTGCAGGTTCTTACCTCCTGGAGAAGAGAAGTCATTCAGGGCTGCTGCCAGAGAGAGATGCCTCCCTCCCCTCCTTGCTCAGTGCTAATCTTAGAGGTAGGCAGGAGGAGATGAAGGTCCTGGGATGATGGGTAGGTCTTCTCTCTCCTCTCACCTGCAACTTTGGGCTTGGGAAAGACCAGAGGCAAGTTCTTCTGAGCGTCACTGGCAGCACAGTCGCCAGATTTAACATCTAGGGATGAGATTACAGAATTACAAAACAGGATTTGCTCAAATCCAGAATAATTCACTGCCCAGAAATAAGTGGAGGGATGACTCAGAAGCTTGCCTGCTCAGTGGGAATTTATATCCAATGGCCAGTGTACTTGGCTTCAGGTTCAGGATGTTTCTGGAATATGTAAGTCTCTAGGACCAGCTGCCAAGGCCTGTTCAGTGTGACTACATGAATCCCTGTCCTCTTGCCTCTTTCTACCCTGGCTCCTGGTGTTGCACCACCTTCTTCCAGCCCAGAAGGATGGAAGAAAAATCGAGACAACCCCAAAAGCCTTCGATTCCCTTTAGCAACCGACTGCGAGTGGTAGATAAAGCTGCCATGCACGTGGCAGTTATTGTGCTTCTTAGTCCTCATCTACTGAAAAGAAAGTTCAGGGAATAACTCTCTTTTCGGTACTTCCCCTTCTGCTTCCGTCTTCTGCCTGATATTACAGCCTACCAATGTTTTCTGGCAAAATTAGAGAAGTGTCAGCATCGGAAGTGCATTCAGGCAGCTTCACTTCTGGTGCTGGAGAGGACAAACATCTGACTTATAGGAGCTGCCATGTCTGCACCCTTTTAGCCTCTAATTCTTCGCTGCCTCTGCCATCCATTGCAATTCAACCTCCCTCTGGTTGCATCCAGCAGCAGTGATACTTTTCCACCTCTGCCTCTGTCTTGTAGCTTCCTATAGTAGTCCTTGCACATCAGCTTTTAGGCTCTAACTTTGAAGTGGGCCCTGATTTGAGTGGGATATGGACCAGGTGGCACCCAGTGGTGTCTTGCCACCTAAATTATTCCCTGGTTGCATGATTCTGACTTCACTTGTGTCTGGACAGGCAAGTGGAGTCACTCCAGTCTGGGAACAATTCTGAGGAAAATTGCATGACTTCCTACTGACAACTATTTAGCTGATTGTACTGAACCCAGTATGAAGTCTATTGTGTCCCCAGATACCATAATGGAGGGCACTGGGCAAATTAGATTTCCATGTTTTAATGGGATGCTACTTTCAGGGGCCTGTGCCACACCATGAGGTTGTCTCATTGCACATTTGACTGGAGGACTGAACAGCTAGATCTATTTGAAAGGCAACCTAAACTATAGACTTCGTGCTGTAAACAGAGACGCCAAATGTATATCTGTTCACCTACATGTCAGAACCGGAATATAGTTGCCCAAATACAGGGTGTGGGCAGCAGATTTGAAAATCTGATTTAAAATGTGTATTCCAAAAAAGAAAGGCATCAACAAATATCTCTCCCATGTTAAAGACAAATCTTGAAGACATGCATGCACTCAACTAAAAGCTGCTTAGCTCTGTCCCACAGGTACAAACGAGATCTGCAGGTTTTGCAGTCAGAAAGGAAGGGAGCTACCTGGGTGAAGGAGGTAGAGGAAGAACCTAACCTCCCAGGAAAGAGTTCAATGGATTATTTTCTTTTTCTTTGTTAATGTTTCTGTCTTCTATAAAAATAAGAACCATCATACAAAAAGTTGTTTTGTCAGGGAGTTTAGCATCCGATCTCTCTAACATTGTTTATAGTGCAGATGTGTCGAGCCTGGGTCCCATCACGATGACAAATAATGTCTCACTGCTCCCTTTGACTGCCCCTTTCTATCTGTATCCATTGTGTATCTTGTCTTCTACTTAGATTAATTCAGATTATAAATGCTTAGTGACAGTTGCTGTCTTGTTCCACGTTTATGAGATACTTAGTGTGATTGGATGAACATTTGCTGGATCACTGTTTTTTTAACCTCATTTGGTGATAAAACAGAGTGAAGAACTGCACTTGTGCCATGGACATATACATCTGGGAATCGTACTCCTCCTGAAACTTGTCTTCATCCAGCCAGGGAGCAGATGTCCTACTTTAAGTGACAGAGGACAAAGCAGGAGAGCATTGTGAATTTTAAGGGAGCAGAAACCTCTCTGGTCGGCAGGGAAAAAAAACATCTTCTGGGTCTCTCTTGGTGAAAATACAGTGACTGTGGTTGCTTTTGTAATATTTACATATCATGAGAACAAACTGTTCTTGTGGCATTTTTGGCTTGGCAATCTGGTAAGAAAAACAAGGGATGAGAGGGAAGAAAAGGAAACAGCAAGAGGACTCTGAGTGTCCATGTGTGTGTGTACACATGCATCAGGTAGGAAGAGGGAGAGAAATAATAAAAGAGGAAAAACTGAGAGGGTGTGAAAAGTGGGAGAGAAGTGAGCAGAGGAAAAAAACCCTAAAAGGAAGCAGATTGCATCCCTGTAAAAGACAGAAACAAAGAACCTGCCAGGGAAGGATACTGAAAGTGTCCATGTGTGTGTGTACACATGCATCAGGTAGGAAGAGGGAGAGAAATAATAAAGAGGAAAAACTGAAAGGGTGTGAAAAGTGGGAGAGAAGTGAGCAGAGGAAAAAAACCCTAAAAGAAGCAGATTGGCATAAAAAGAAGAAAAAAAAAAAAAATCAACAGGGGCAAAAAAGAAGAAAATTAGACGTTGTTGGGTTACTTCCATCAGTTTTGTCAGAAATCAAATTAAGCCATTTGTGTTGTCATCTGACTTTAGTGGTATACATATTACTGAACTACCACAGAAAGTCTTTGTGGTAAAGTGTCTCCTTGAAGTCCTCAGGAGTCTAAGCTGAGGGAGACACATGAATTTTGTTTTTCTGCTTACACATTTATCTAGGAGTTTTGATTATTTTTAGATTTTCATAAATAATGTAGCTACAATTTCCTTTATTATTATGACCAACTCTTGAGGCTATCTGAGATAGCAACCAAAGAGAAACTCCGTTAAGCTGTTTATAGCCACTACTCTCTCTCTTCTACTTTCTGTCCCATTTCACTATGGAGAAGGTTTTTTAACTATGGACTGACATCTCACAAGCTGTCTTTGGATGATGGTGTTTCAGACAACCACAGTATTCAGCACTGATGTCGGAGCTGCTGGCACAGCGCTGGGCGAGTTGTGGCTTCTTTGAGGCTTTGTGCTTGTGTGCAAAGAACAGACTGCTGAGGGACAGTGGGCTTGTATGAAGAAGAAATCTCTGGACATGCTGAGGATACCATGCTTAGGTATGCCAAAGAGAGTATCTCCTCACCCCTCCGTATGAGGTAATCCAGATGTGTGTCTGCCAGGAGTCCTTTGGAGGAGGTCCCTGCCCTGTCTCCCCATGGAGCCAGCCAAGGAGGTGTGTGCCATGCAAATGTATAGATCCTTCGATCATACCGGTATTACATCTGCCCTGCACACCTCAGGGACTAAAATGCGTGCAAGGGAGGACAGCCCTCCTCTGGAGCAGAGCTGGATGAGGTGGGTGGCTGTGTGGCTCAGGGATGAACTGGGACCACCAGGAGAAAAATGCCAGGGTCTGCTTCTTCTGTTTATCAACTGTACCTGCCATGACCTACTGTCACAGGTGGAGCTGCTCAATTGATAAACTGCATCTGTTTTTAACTAGGGAAGCTGCACAGCAGGAAGTCGAGCCACGATCGAGAATACCTGTCAGCAGAGAAACCATCACCTGGGCATGGAAATGGAGTCACAGAGAGGATGTACGAATTTTCAGCAATGTTTGAGCAAGTCTTACTGAGGCTGTGGGGACCTGCATATCCCTGAAACTCATCAGTATCCTTGGAGTAGATGGGATTATCGGTTTCACATAGTTTTGCATTTGCTTTTTTATTACCTATTCTATTTCTCATTTTAATACTTTGATTATTTTCTTCGTCATCTGTGTAATTTTAATTAATAAATCAGTTTTTAAATTTGACTCAGTGCCTTGGGACCAATCTATTTCTTTCCTGTTGTCATTTCTGTCCATGGCATACAGCTCTGGCTGACATATGTAGTCTGTCTAAATATCAAAGGTTTTTAAAAATAGGAGCAAATGAGGAAAATGTCAGGAGAAAATCACCACAGTCTAGCTGTGAGTTACGTGGAAAAACATTTGTAATCTCAAAGCTGATTGCTGAGATAAATTCAAATGCTGAACTCAGATGGAGGTCCCCATTGCTGATCAAAAATGGACACTGTTCTTTGAACAAAGCCACCCACACCTAAAAAGGTGGTTTTATCTTGGGGGCAGATGACTGCAGTGCAGCTCTCAAAACCTGGATTGTTACCACAGTACTTCCACCGAACAGTGAGGTGACACATTTCCTGCTTCAGTGGTGGAGCAGGTATTACAAAATCTGATGTGGGTAATACAAATCTTACCCACATTTCGTGTTGATCAAACAGGTGAAATCTGTTCTGTTTGCCACTCTTCTCTTGCATCCTGCTTGTAAAATGGGCATAAAGATATCAATTCCTTTGACAAAAGCTCTTATGTGAGAGCTAGAAGCTTTCTCTCCTCATTCAGGTTAACCCACTGATTAAACAGGTAGCTGCAAAGCCCAAGCCAAAAGTCTTATAAGAATCTCAATGAAAATCAACAACGTCTCCACCCCCCAAAATACTGTGGGGAAAAAAAATCTATTTCCAGTCACATACAGTAAGAAATCACTTAGCATCACTGATTAAGAATTATTACTGTCAAGAACGGTTCATGGTCATTATGCTGTTACTCATTGAAGGTATAGGCAGGAAAAAGGCAGGAGCAGTTTGCAAAGAGCTTGGGAAGAGGAACATAAGTTACAGAAGACTTTGGAGGAGGCACCAAGAAGGCACGCTGCACTGTGTTTAGCTGGAGTGCTCCCTGTGCCTGCAGCACCTCTGGAAAGGGGGTAGTTTTCTTATAGAAATAAGTAGGCCCATTATGTTATAAACCAGCATGTGGTATATGAAACATATGGATGGGGGGCTAGTGACACTCACAGCAAGGAAGAAAATGTAATTAAGAAGCAAACAAACCTGAGTCAGGCATATATGTGCCAACCAGGCAGGAGCATCCAGTGGTGTCGTGTGAATGTGCAAGGACGTAAGTGGTGTTTGACCTGAGAAATGCGATTACTAGTGATATACTATGCAACTATGATGGTGCCAACAGGCAAACATAAGTTGTTGAGGAATACACAACGAAACATTTCTGGAAATCATAGTAGCTCTTCTATTCACTGCTTGGCATCACATATTTGACTGCAAAACAAAACTGAGAGAGGAAAAAGTATAATCATTTTGGGCCCTGTTAAGAATTTTATCAGACTATAAAGATATATTTCATGGTGCTGATGTGCAGATGCTGATGGGGAAATAATGAGATTACTGGCAAGCCAGCAAAGAAAATGAATTATCCTACACTACCGAGTAGACGAGCAGCCCTGTAAATATCAAGAAAACTTTTAGGAAAGCTAAAACTTTGTATCAGAAGCTGATATTTGCATAAAATTGCTGAATAGAATTCCCCTTACTGAAGACCAAATTTGAATTTACTGTATGGTTTATGAAAAGACCGTACTACATGGTAATGCCATGGCAAGTCAGACTGTAACACTGCCAAAACAAATGTTAAGAGGTGAATATTGGACTAAATGTAGGCATACTGAAGCTGAGGAAAACTCAGATCCTCTTAGTCAGGAATCTACTGGCTTCTGAGGAAATCTGGACAGCCCCAGGGAAACTAAAACTCCAAAGGAATGTCTAGATCAAAATACATGAAAGACCCAGGGATGCTGTGAGACAGATCTGACAGATCTTAGGTTTTATTGGAATGTCTCAGATTCTATTATATTCTGCCCTTGAAACATTACATGATGGCACCGTTGAGACTCAGGAATACCTTTTTCAGAAATAAACAAAACCAAACAAAATTCTTCATAAAGCTGTGAAGCAGCTGGCACAAGAGAACAACGCATCTGAAGGAGACTGGGAGCAACACTCTGGCAAAACCAGCTTTGTCATTCGCGTCCTGAACAGCACAGAGCAGAATAAGTTTGGATAAAAAGGAGACACTAGTTGCTGGCTTTCCAGCATGGAACAGTTCTGTCATTCGATCTTAGCTCTTTGCAAGGGTACAAACCCATCACAAGTCACTGGAAAGCATCGTGTAGAGGCATTGACCAAATATTATCCAGGAAAGGTACTCCTTGTGACAGATAAACTGAAAAGGGTGTATTTCTCTGGTGCAGCTTAAGTGGCTCAAGAAATAGATTAACATCGTACTTGAATTTTTCCTACTTATGGCAAGAGACTCTCGGTTGAGCGGAGTGAATGCTAGCAAAAGAAAATTATTTATGCACTCAAACTGTCCAGTATGTAAGGAGACAATGTCATAGGAATATGTTTCTGTGGCTGGTTGGAGGGTAATGTGTGCATTAATGACCAGGCAGTAAACACAGACAATTTATACCTAGGATATTAAAAAGCCTTAGGTGAATCTGGAAATAAACATACTGTTGAGGAACGAACATCCAATGAAGCTTATGGGATGTGTAAAGACTACAATAATCAAGAACAGCAAAGAATATTTTACCCTTTGGAAATCCCAGCCTACCTATCAGAAAGATCAGATTAGTTTGTTTTTACAGAAGAGAAGTAAGGTCAAAGACTATTTCTCCATTCTCTGTAATATGGGCTATCCCCGAGATACTAAAGCCAGGAAACAGAAGGTATATGGAAACTGAAAGGCATGTAAAGTCGTATAATTCTTACACGATGCTCCAATACACTGTAGCAGAATTAAAAAAAAAACCCTTTGCTGTGTTGTTGTCATGCCCAGAAATGTTAAAGAATAATAGTAATATTTTTCTTAAGAAACAAAAATGAAATAGGTATTTACTTGGAATCCAGAAGAATAACTTCCAGCACCTGTGAAATTAAATGCTTTCGCACAGAAATAACTGAGCCCATCTTTTTGCATAAAAGTTAATAATACATTAAATTAAAACCATGACCCTAATCACATACTTCCTTTTAGTCTGAAATAAAGAAACTAGCAAAGACCATTACATTTAAATTACTAGCGTTGTTTTTCTCAATGCATAATTTCTTCCCAAGGCTCCTGCAAAGCCATGGAAAAGAAGAGTCAAAAGTAAAAAGAGCCAAGAGGCAGCAAGGGTTACCTTGCTGCGCAGAGCAGAGATCAGCGGAAATATGTCAGAAAATCAAGGCTCTGCTTCCTGCTAGGGCACTCTGTTACAACAAATAGCTAGTATGTCCAAATAGCTAAGATAACACATAGTAAGCAGAGATCCAGCTACAATAAAAGAGACAAGAAACAGAGACTGCTAGGCACAATGTTAGTCATCAAATGCCCATATAAAATAATGGCAAAGGAGGGACCTGCGATATAGGTCAGATGAGTTGGTTATAAACTCAGGATAGCAGTGAAGCTGTAATTGAAGAAAACTTCAAAGTAGGGGCAGACTATAAAAAATGAAAGCTTTTTTTTAATTAAAGAAGTCTCCTGAAATTGGAAAAAAGGAAGCAAGCTCCTTTTCCCTTCCAGCAGCTAGAGGGGAGTGGAGTTTCAATTTTATAAATTGCTAACTAATCTGGAGTTAATATAAACTACTAATCTCCTACTTATGCCCCAGGTCTAATATCCTCCTCATTCCTGCATTTGAAAGTGTAATTCAAAATGTTTAGGATGTTGAAGTTTCAACTTTCCTGGGGAAATGAAGAAATAACTGGTTTCTGAGGAATATTTTAAAATTATTTTCTGCTTAATAAGCTGTTGCCACAGCTAAATTTGAAAAAAAAAAAAAAAAAAAAAGGACTTCCAAACAGAGTTAAGATGTGTCCAAAATAACACATGGTGATTGACAGCATGGTATGTCATAGTGTTGCAGTTATCCCAAATAATAGAAAATCCCCACATGCATACAATCAGGCCACTGAAACAACCTTAACTCTGCCCCATAGTCCCATGGTGCAATAGCCATATAGTTATGATTAAAGCTTCTCAGGGACTGCAGTCCCAGAGCAGAATAAATTACTTTTTAATTTTTTGATGTTGTATTTTCAATTCTTTTATGCTAACCTCTGTTACCTTTGCTGCAATGAGTAAAATTTTGAAAAGAAAGGTTTAAGATTACATGGCATTTGGTGCCAAGATTAACATAGCTGCAAATTCATCTGCATATGACTATTTCCATCAGCGAAGCTATCAAAGAACTCTCTTTCCAAAGAGGTTTTCAATCCCATTGTTCTTAATGGGACTGAGGGCAGATGTCCCCTCTTGTGCTGTGATAGCACCTTGCTTTGTTTCCAACACACACAAAGTCAACAACATAATGCTGCTGGCAAGTCAAACCTGCAGTTAAGCTGCCCCTGTAGGGGCACCTAATTGGCAGGGAGAATTTGCCCATGCTCTTCTGCTACCAGCTAATCTAAATCTTCGCTTTTTGATGGTGCATTACTGCTGTTTACTAGCTGAATTGTGTCTGCACTGTCAGAAGCCTGGAGTGCTTGGTAGGACAAGGTCCTATTCTGTGAGGAACATAAATGGGTATTTTCTTCTAGCCCAGGCAATGGGCCTCATGTTTTTGTAACAGAATTATTTGAGTTCAATTTTCCTTTTGAAGTTCCAAGTATAATGGCAAGGGTGACCACACATTTGTTACATCTCCTGTTTTGGTTCACCACCATAAAAAGCCAATGCAAATGATTACTGGTAGCCATTCCTGTAGAGCTCTTTGCCATTTCTGTGCAAGACAAGCTCTAGCTGGCTTTCTTTTCCAAGTTTCTAAACTATTCATTCTTGCTCCTTCCCATCCCCCACTTTTGAGGTTTGTTATATTATGAATTTTCTTTCTCTTTGTCTCTCTTTCCTGGCAAGTGTTCTCTTTGCAGCTAAGTCCTTCCTCTCTGTTGCCAGGCACATTTTTTTTTTCCTTATGTTGCTAGGCAATATTAGTTTTCTTCTTATTTTACTACTCATGTGACTTCTGCTCACCATCCCCTTCCAACATTACCCCACACCTTTTATTCATTACCACCTCTGCTCGCACATACACAGCTGAACAAAATTAAACAAGTGAACACCGAAAGGGGCTTAGATGAAGAGTCTTTGCTACAGCTAGCCTTAAAAAGTGAAAATTTATAGCAAAATTCAAAATTTAAAGAATGAGATTTCATATTTCTCCTGAAGAATGCCTTTTAATAAAACCCAAATTTAACGCGAACAATTCTGGTGGAGTGAGGAAGGCCTTGGCTGTAATTATCTAATCTATTGTCGTGCCTAATAAACATAGCATAAAGGGCCACTGAGATTAAGCTATACTTCACTACGTTTGTTTAAAAACCCATCACAGAGTCCCTCTGGGATCCAATTTATTAAACCCACTTCAGCAAACAGTGGCATGAATAAGAAATCAATTCCTTTTCCTCTGTCAGAAAAGGAGGGGCTAAACAACTGGTGGTTTATATCAGACGAGTCAAGTAATACATCGCAGACATGCTGTCCCAGATGACAGTATGGAAATTACCTTCCTAACAGCTGTGAAATATAAGATTTTTTTTTGCCTTTGAAATTTCCTCCAACTTTTTCTTTTACTGATGCTGCAGCACTGATGATAGTTCTCCCCCACCTAAATTGCTTCTGTCATATAATTTCAGCATTGGCTTGTGTTCAAAATGACGCACAGCAGCATCTAAAAAATGGGTCATTACCACAGCTGATAAACTCAAGATAAGAGATTCACCTCAGACCCTCCTGCACCAAACTCGGTCTTCCCTTATTGGGAGCTGCTCAAGTTGCCCTTCTGGAGTCAACTTTCTTCTCTTTCCCATCCAAGGCTCCTGTCATGCAAGTTTCTTTCTGGGTTCTCCTCTTCTGTAACAAGAGGCCCAAAGACCAACCCTTGCTTGCCAGACTTTGACTTTTCTCCATTCACGACAAAGACCCAGGCTAAGAAGAAGCCCTGACAGTGGTGTGTGCCCCTTCCTCCTCTCCACCCCACCCTCCTTGCAGAGCAGACCTTGCCCTTCATTGCCTCTATAGAGGGAAAGAGCTTCCCTTGGCCATAGCTAACCTTTATGATTGCTCCCTTCATCTATGGGAGGATCTAGGAGGTAGAGTAAAATAATAAACAGAGGTAAATAATAAAACCTTATTAGAAAAACCATAGTAATCCAATAATCTATCTGCTTCAGCCTTACATAACAATGCCGGGATACACCTTTTATCACACCTCTAAAGTATTGCACCACAGCTTTCTCCCTTGTATAGCCTTTGCTGAGGTTTCATTCAAGCCTGAGTGGTGGGTCCAACTCTCTCTCTTTTGCATATTTTTTATGGAGCTTATACTTTGTTAGCTGCAATAGAATCACCGTTAATATATGTTGGTATAAGAGGAAAATAAGGCTGACTTCCTGGTCTTTGTTGAACAAAGACTTATTTTCTCCTCTTTTACAGAGAATGCTGCTAGAAAGTCTCAGTTCCTCTCACATACCAGCTCTAGAAAAAGAAAAAAAGATGTTTCTCGATGTTCCTTGAACAGGTTTTATATGAAAATACCAGTGTAAATTCTCAGTCAATATAGATTACAGTAGTCTTACTGACAGCAGTGCAGTTTTATGGCAACTGAAACTTATGAAAACCTTAAAAATCAAATTGGATGGGCTCCTCTTGTACCACTAAATCCCATCTCTAGCAATTGCAGTTTGTTTTGCCAAATAACCCATTTCACAAACTGATCACGCTCTTTGGTTTTGATATGTGAGTATTGTTTGCTTTGTGATGATAGAGCAAGTATTTTCTTTCTTGGTTTTGTTTTGTTTGTTTGGTTTTTTTGACAGAACATGTCTAAAAGAAAGGCATTGTTGTGCTGAATATGGAAGATGTATTTCATGGTCAAAGCAGAAGGAACCGAGAACGTAGAATGGAAAATTTCTCTGATTAAATAATCTTCTCTGAAACAATTTGACTGGAGAAGGCTGACAAGAAGGTAAACTTAAAAGTGAAATACAAAGGAAGCCCCATACTAAAATCTTTTCTGTACCCTTCACACTGCCCTATTAATATGGCCTCAATGTCTGTCACTGCCTGAACTCTCTTTCTAAAGTACACACAAGAACTGCACATATTCTTATCTTAGTCTTATCACTTCGATCACTTCCATCACTTCCATCACCTCCATTACAAGCTTGGCTTAGTAATCTCTGTATCAGGAAATGCTATCAAGTTCCTTGTGCAAGTCTTGTAAAATACATTTTCTCTTACAGGCACTCAAGGGCCAAAGTGCAGTAGCCTCCTTCCTTATAGAACTGTCTTTAGTCAGGAGTTGGCCTCAGATTTATCTTTATCTCATTTCACAGATATGGATCCAAATCTCAGATATGCTTTTCAGAATTCACTCTATTTTCTGTGTGATGTTATTGAGGGCCTTTTTCTTGGTTTATCAATGCTTGACCATGTTCAACTAGTCTCTATCACCCCTGGGGTTAAAGATTCTTCTCTGTGTATGAACCTATCCGTTCCACTAAGCTTGCCGACTGAAATTTTGCTGAATTGCAACTGCTGTTTTCTTCAGCTGATGAATGGAAATTATCTGGGGAAACAAACCAAACCAAGCCAAAACAGAACAATATTTTTTTAGAGTAGCAAATCTGTACCTGAAATCCCTACAAGAGAAGCCTTGGAAATATATGGATCAAGTCTGTATGTAGTGTACATCATGATTTTGGATTTACCGCAGGTAGGAGGATATGGACATTTGCTATAGATATGTGTAGTTTGCAATAGACACCAGTAGACATTCTTTGTTCTCAAGAATCTGTGTGGGCTGGTGTGAGATTATATGTCTTTTTGCCCCTTTCTGTATTTCATACAGCACTACAGGGGTGCTTTTCCAGGTATACTTACTTTCCAAAGAGCAGTAGCTGGAAGAAATCATGCAGAGTGGCTCCCCATATGACGGTGGCACCTATTGAGTTCCTGAAGGTGAAGCAGAATCCTCTAGTCTGTTAGACCATGTCTCCTGTATCCCACAGTGGAGCTGTTCCCCCAGGGAAATAAATATATTCAATTTTTTGTTGTAAAGGCAAAGTTAAGCCAACATCTCTAAAGGTGAAACAAAGGATCCTTAGGATCATATGAGCATAAATATACAGCACACTCGGAAGAGGTAGAAATAGTTCAGTGACTCTGGAGAAGTTACTTGTATAGTAAAAACCTCAGCTTGATGGTTAGTTTTGGGAGTCTCCTAGCTGTGCAAAGCTCCCTGACCTAACACTGGCGAGAGCCGTCACGCCCCGACATCATAGTGCAAGGGTAATGAAGAAAGAGAGGCATGAGTCTCAAAAGCAATATGGCTATTTCACTGTGGTGCCACTTCTGGACTAATAAATGCCATCTTTCAGCTGACTCCCAGTCGCAAACGAGGCAAACCATGCAGTGGCTGCAGACTCTGCACTGACAAGGTTACGGTATGCTCAGAGTCCATCTCTGTGGTGATGATCATGCTGGGAAGGGAGAGCACATCCTGCCTCTGTCAGCTCTTGCCGACTGTAGTAATAGTGTGACCCATCTTGTTTCTGAAAATCAAACTGGGCCCAGTATGAGCTCACCTGATTTTTGAAATTTATGGGGGTTGCAGCAAAAGCCTCTTCCAAGAGGAGCTATTGAAAAGAAACAGAACTCAGGAAGTTTTTAGTTAGCTTTACATCCAGCACAGCTAAACCACTCTGTAAACAAAATATGTTGATGATCATTTGCTTTCTGTTAATCTCTGTTGCTAAGATGCCTACATTTCAAAACCTGATGTGTTAGAAGCCAGATCCAATGGAGCTTCCTTTACAAAGCCAAGTCTTGATGTGTGTGGCTGTGAGTTTCTGAAAATCAAACTGGGCCCAGTATGAGCTCACCTGATTTTTGAAATTTATGGGGATTGCAGCAAAAGCCTCTTCCAAGAGGAGCTATTGACAGAACTCAGAACTCAGGAAGTTTTTAGTTAGCTTTACATCCAGCACACACTCTGTAATCTGTAAACAAAATATGTTGATGATCATTTGCTTTCTGTTAATCTCTGTTGCTAAGATGCCTACATTTCAAAACCTGATGTGTTAGAAGCCAGATCCAATGGAGCTTCCTTTACAAAGCCAAGTCTTGATGTGTGTGGCTGTGAGATCAGACTGGGGTCTGAAGGATGGTGGCCACTGAAGAGAAGAGGCGCCTGCCGAGTCCCAGGGCAGGGGACTCAGTGGAGAACAGCACTGCCACCAAGTAGAGCCAAAATGACTGAGCACAGTCCAGACCTTCGTTTAAAATACAGGATACTCCCTTGAGCCAGAAGCTTTAAAGATCATGTGGAAACTGGAGGGAGGTCCATTTTCCACTGAAATACATACTTATAGTTAAACTAACTATTAAATGAAAATAGAAACCTGTTTGTGGGACCCAGGCTCTTTGGCTCCTGTTCATCTGAGTCTCATATTTCTGCAAGGGGTTTCGCAGAAGTGGAACTCACCATACAATCCCGTGATAGCGTAGGAATTTATCACTGCCCCAGTGGTTTCTGTTATTCCACTTGAAATGCAGGAATAGATGACATGGGGACCTAAGCATGGGCTTATGTAAGGGTGAAAGGGGCCTTTTCTCAGGCTATATCCCTGTACACGTGTTTAGCCATAAAGTACTTCAAGACAGGCACTACCCCTTTGCCGGTAGTGACACTCGCTTACCAAAATGAGGTCTTAGGGTATCTACACTCGGCTGGTAGCACTGCCTAGATGTGGAATGAAGCAAAGCATGGAAGAAATTAAGGGCTTTAAAAATGAAGGACTTAACACTGCACTTGAGAAGAATTTAGGATGCGACTGAGAGAAGGGGAAAATTTCAGCTTTCATGCTCTCTAGCAGTGGCTGTCTCAACCACAGGTAGGATGGAAGAAATGGTAAGCAGTGGATTCAGAGAGTTTATGTTTTTTTCTTTAGCTACCATTGAGTCAGGTGCTATGATGCCAGGCATATTTACATCTGCTGGACCAAAATGACTTCATGAACAATAGTCTTTTTTGGACAAGTGTCTCAAATGCATCTTGGCAACAAACACCCACTCAAACCCAACTATCATAGCTTCCCTCAAGCCTTTCTGTAATCTAAAGACACAACAACAGACACATAGGATCAGAAGCATTTCTTTGCTGTCCTGAGCCATCCCCAACACATTCCTATCCAGTCAAATTGTATTCATGAGCCAATGGGAGAATTTAGAGTACTCAGGCTGCCTTGCATTAGTCATAATTGCACCAAGAACTTTGGTAGAAGCAACTTTTGCTAAAAGAGCTGATGAAGTATGTGCATCATTATACCAAAAGCCCTCCCACTGAACAGAAGGGGACTTTAAAACACCTCCAAAGCGAGAGGCAATAGGCTGTAAGTCAAAGCACCTGGAATGTAGGTTTATATAGCATATTTCTGAGCAGCTTCTAGAGGCTGGAATGCAAAGAAACCATCTTCTAGAAGAGTAATACCATGCTGATACTCTTCCTAGAATGAAGCTGTTAGTGCATTTCATACCAGAGTAGCAAAAGTGCTGCTCCCACCATTCGATGTCTTCTGGGATGAATTAAAGCTATTGCATTCATGTTAAATAAAGGACAAGTTGCAGTATGTGTTGAAACAGCTTTACTCATTAAAGATATTAGTCTAAATTTACAGCTTTCATAAGGAACTATAACTCAGCTGGGCTCAACAGTCTTACACTCTTTTACATCAGCAGTAAAATTCAGCCAACGTTTCTGTGAGATATTTTTGTACTCTGTTCCCAAGCACTCATTTGGTTTCCTGGACCAATGTCATTCTCCCAGATAAAGTGCCACCAAGCTACCATGTTAGCCATTTATATAATTATTGGCCAAAGGAAAATACTTTCAGTTCAATTGATTTTTCATAAAAAGGTTTTTTCCAAGGGAAAAATCTGCAGGGTCAGGCTTTTGTTCCTTTCAATGGGAAGAAAGTGCATCTGAATATGTGGAAAATTTTATGGTGTGTGACACAATGGTTCCTGTTTACATTACGAACATAAGGTCCCACCCTGAACGCACTGAGTGCGTGGAGGCAATACAGCTCCATAGAAATGCTGTCAGAGTTTTGTTTTGATGCACCCAGCTTAGTTTAAATTTCAGTATCTTTGCTACCATGTTGCAGAGTAGCTGGGGTGCCAATATCCATGTAATCACTCAGGGTCTCCGGTAGGCTGGGCAGCTTGCGATGATGCTCAAAAGACTATGGCAACGCAGTGAATGGTGCCTGGGTACAGATGGCGTGAGTCTGTCTCCGTGCTGCCGTCAGACCTCCTACTGCAGTGGCATAACCTAATTCTGGCTGCAGACTCACACAGCTCTGGCCAGCAAGGTTTTTAAATGGAAGTCTGATCTACTAAAAGTTTCCTAAATTTTATTATTGCTTTTTATTTCCTGTACCATTACGACAATGATTGTTTTATTTTGTTCTTGCATGTTGTCATTCAGCACTTAAACTTTCTTCGTACAGTACTTCTTTAAGGTTCTTTTTTCCTTCTTTCCTCTCCTACGCTCACATTTTGTGTTTCTATTCTGCCTTTGTAGATTCATTTTCAATTGGCAACTTAAAACAGAGTCTTTTTTTTTTCACCAGGTCTAATATTGAAACTAAATCAGGAAGAAGGAAAGATGAACTGCTATTGTGAGAAAAAGGAAGGATACATTCCTGTTGTGCAGAAAAAGTGATGTCTACCAGCAGTAGTACAAAGTAGCTACAGAAATGGCAAACAACTCAAAAGTTAGTCTCTTCTTCATGCTTGTAGTATCTCACCGTTTTCCTCAGTCTTCCTGCTGCCATCTCCCAGATTGACAGCTGGGGGCTGAGAACTCCCTTCTCTCCTCCTATACTCATAATGTGCAGTCTCTCAGGGTGGTATCAAGGGGCTGGAGGTGAATTAAGGGCTGAGTATGCTCTGTGTGTGTATGTATGTGTGCATGTCTGTCTGTTTGTGTGGCAAACCCACTCCAAAGCCTAAACTGGAAACAGTTCTTAATAGCAGCCTCAGTGTACAAATGTCAGCTATAGCATCTTCACAACCTCAGGAGTTTCGAGATATCAACTCCAGAGGCCCACCACTGCCTTCAAGATGCTGATGTGAGCCTTGTGTGACTTCCAGCCCATGGATACATTAAGCAGGAGCTTTGGGAGCAGGGGCAGGCAGTGCTGAGAGGACCTAGCAGGGCCCAAGTCACAGTCCTCCTTCAGGGACTGTCCTGGTGGCCCCTGCTGAGCTCCTGCCTGAGCTTGGGCGGCTGGTCTTGGTGTGCCTCATGGAGGAAAGCACAGTGCAAGTGGCATGCACGACTTTTCCCTGTAGAACTGGCAGAATGAGCAAAAATTTTTCTTCGCTATTCTGTTTGCACAATCTGTCCGCTGAGCAAGTGCCCTCCCAGGAGTTCTGCAGGGGAAATTGTCCTCTCCTGCAGCATCCCACGCCCAACCCACATTGCTGGCAAAAACCCGTAGGACAACTTGTGCTGGGACTGAGAGTCCATGTGTAGCAAAACCCTATAAATGCTACAGCTTTCACACATAGCCTTTACAACTCACCACAGAACTGTGTGTCAACAGCAAAGCTTTTACCTTCCACAGTTTTGAACTTCACATTGAAAAATTTTCTACATTAGTGTTCTCATTTCACAAAGTTTCTGAAAAATGTAGCTCATTTAATCCAAACATGCAATGTGGATGCATTTATACTAACATAGAGCTGTTTATTCAAACCCACTTCATTTTGCATAGATTGTCACATTGATTTTTTGTGATTTACTAGTACCTCAAACTCAAGATCAATAGCACCACTGTGAAAAATCTACAGATAGCCTGAAACTATATGCCTAACGCCAGCAATTTAACTTCCAACATCACCAGCTATTTCACTGCAGAACATTTCGGCAGAAGTGGTCACTTACTCCCACTGTTTGAAACCTTGCTGGCATTTCACGTGGTGTAAATATTTGCTGGGGGACCAGAGAGGGGCAAGCAGTTCATGTATGTGCTTCTGAAGTGATAAAATGAGAGTCCATCTCCTCACACCTAGTCACAATTGTTGGTAACATGGTGTATTATTAAGAAAGGGGAAATGCACCATTTTGCTGGTATTTTCAGCACCGTTCTGTAAAGAGAAGCTTGAAGAAAATTGACTCCATACTACGTAAATAAACTAATTATTCATTGATGAGCAATGTGTATGTATTTATACTAGTTCCTACTCTTACACGTTATCTGTTTTTTAATTTTTTTCCAGTTCTTGGTATTTTACCTAAAATACTTGTTTACTTGATGAATCTCCCATGCATCTTAGGAATGGGGAGAAGGGAAGAAAGAGACCTCAGCAGCAAAGGAGGCAGTTAATGATGGGGGCACCAGAAGGGATCTTCACTATTGTAGCTGTCCATCGGTGGTCCTGTGTGGGCAAATAAAGCTGTCTTTTACCAAAGGAAAAAATGCTGATCAAAGTTTCCAAGTTCATATCTTGCTCTTTTCCCTGAGAGCCGCTATGGGATCCTTGACTTTCAGCTCAGCAGCCATGAGATACCAGACTCAATTTTCAGTCTTTTTTGGAGCAGATTTAGATGTTTGGAGCATCACTGAGATGCTCCTAGGATCTCCATAGGAAACTAGGTGCTGCTGCTGAATGCAGGTGTTCAGCAACTCCTGGGAGAAGCCAATCCCATTTTGCTAGTACAAAGAGCATTTCTGTCCTCAGGCAGCTGTGGTGAGCTGTGAGACAAAACATACCACTGGAAAAGCATGATTTCAAATCTGTGATTCAATTAATTTCTTTCATACAGCGGCTTCCTGCAGATTATAACCCAAGTAACGTACTAAACAACACGGCAGTTTGGTATTAAAAGGAAGACATCCTTCAAGTCCTGTTGCATGATATGAGCGCAGGACCCCAGGAATGTGCTCCGATCAATATGCCTACACAGATCACTTGTGATTTCAAGGTCAAATTTAGCAGCAGAAATGAGAAACAAAACTATCAGATAAAGGGAAAGACAAAGCTAGATGCAAACATTTTATGCATTCTAACACTGTATCAATGAGAATCATATAATTTCTTTGTTAAAATGACCCAATCAGTAATTTGCAGCCTAACAAATACTTTATATCCATATGGAGTATAATAATATTATAGCCTTAGAGTTCATCTCTCTGCACTCTCAAACTCATCTGAGATACTAGTAGAGATTTTAACTGGAGGTTTTTGCTCTCCATACCTTTTCTGCAGCCCATTATGCAGTCAGACCTACTCAATGTCTGCTCCACCTGTACAGCCCCACTCTCCTGCGGTTTTGGCTTCAGTCTACTTATAGGCAGTGAACTACATTTACCTACAGTCTACCCCTGTTCGTGGATTGGTTCCTGAGGTTTGCTGAAATGAGCTACACTGGGGGTTTGTAAAGGCGGAATGAACTAGTGAATAGACTCCTGGCCAAGAAGTCCTTTGAGTTGGATTTTTCTCTCTAGCTGCTGACATCTCATGTCACAC
This sequence comes from Aptenodytes forsteri, assembly GCF_000699145.1. Lineage (NCBI taxonomy): Eukaryota > Metazoa > Chordata > Aves > Sphenisciformes > Spheniscidae > Aptenodytes > Aptenodytes forsteri. The sequence continues at coordinate 4,530,577 of NW_008795495.1, read as the reverse complement.
ATGGCAGCTGACTTACCACAAGCTCCCACCTTCCATGAGTACTCACCTCTCTCAACCATGAAATAATGGACACCACATAAACCCCTATATTTGGGATTTTTATATGATTATAGAGGAGGCCGTTTGCATTACAGTGTGCTTAATAACTGTCCCATTTGAAAGAACAAGCCATTGAGGGATGGATGTGGTCTCCTCACAATTCTCTGCTTTCGAGGAAGAAAAGAGAAGTAATGTACTTTAAGTCCTCCCTCCAAAAACCAAGAGCAACAACAACAAAAAGCTAATGAAGTGATGAACTGGATGGCCTACCAGGACAAAGAAACATGGAAAAAGCAAAACTATTGGGATGCCTGATTTTAGCAGATCATTTTGAATAGCTCTAGCCTCACTAAGTAAAAGCCCCAAACCCTCAGAAATGTCATGACATTGCTTGTCTACATTTTCATTTCTATTCCTTTATTCTGGATTGTTTTCCAACTGAGACACTCTGGTTTTCATAGCTCTCTCTGAGGACAATGTAGGTAATGTAGTAGACATCCTAGATATATTCTTTGCATACTTCTACTTATACTTCTTTACAGCTAAAAAGCTATCATTTTCTGCTCTCCAACTCACTGGTGTTTGAAAACTTCCCAGGAAAAAAAAAGTGCAAAAAATAATTGCAACTATTGTCACACAAAATGAAAACTGACCCCAGCGTGAGTGGCAGGTTAGCAGGTCCCAAATTATTTATACATTTTAACAACCATACATGCCAGAAATCTAATAAACAGGTGGTAGAAGGCAGCTGCCAGGCAATTGCATTTTAGAAACTGAATGCAGAAAAGCAGTTTGCAGAGAGTAAAAAGGAAAGCAGCGGTTCTAGACTAAGCACAGCTGGAAGACAAATCCACTCCTTGCTTGCTGTTTGTTTTCACCAAATGCTGTGTTCCTGTTTCTGCTGCTACAATGTCCAGAGGCCCAAACCAAAATGAGGGCTACACATTGTTATGTGTAAGCAAGGAACAGGTAGGCATGATGCTAACAAGTTGGCCCACAGTAAAATAATTTTGAATACCTACGAGGGGAGTCCATATGTGCAATTTTTTATATGATCTTTGAGGAAGTCACTTATCAAGTCTGCTTACCTGTGGACAAGAATTTTGAAATTCTGGAATAAATCATACCCACAGCTTTTTCACTAAAAATTTTAAATGAAAAAATGTAGTGCTGTGAGGAGGAAGTATTCCCATTGCACAAGCTGAGGTTCATACTTTAGCCAGCTGCTTTTGTGAGGTTCCGGGTACATCCACTAAGGAGATACAGATTCCTACAATACAAAACCTAATTTAAGTGCTCTGAATACCTCTAGAAGGGTCTATTTTTCTCCATCAACTTTCAGAAGGAATCCTAGAAGACTAGTTAGCAAGTCTTACAGCAGAAATGTGAATATTCTCTTCTGCTTTGGATTTTAAATTTTAAGAAGAACCATTACAATGACATGAGGTGTATGTCTTAACTCTTTCCCTCACTTTTTGCCTGTTTTGCCTGAACCACAGACATATTGATGCCAAGACTGTCTATTATGTTGTTTGCATGGCATCTAGCAGAATGCTGTCCATTCCAGCTCAGCTCTTGGTCTTTACCGAGAAACTAGAAAACTGAGAACTGTTTGAGAATTGAGGTTTTTCATGTACAACAACCCAGTACTGAGGAAATGCAAGGAAAACCCTTTGCCCTGGTGTGCCCCAAAATAGCTGTCTCCATCCAAATCAACTATAAGGGATTGTTGCTGTTAAAAACATTAAGGCACAGGATTCTCTAATGAAATGCAAAGCAAAGATAAAAAGACCATCACAATACTACTTTAGCAAAGTGAAGTGTATGCAGAGCCAGCTCGGCTCTCTAGGTATAGCACCGGGGCTGGTTAACTGAAGAACCTGCTGAAAGCCAGTGGTTCAGTGATTAGGACATAATATCTCACAGGTAAGGAGACAGGCAGAATGGTTATAGGGAAGGAAATTGGTTGGTGTGGGGCAATCACAAGCAGCAGTTGTGCAACTAGGCAGCACATACAAATGCCATGTATGCAGGATTTCTCCTAGACAGGATCAAATTTGTTGCTGGACAAAAGCCATTCTGCAGTACTAAATCCTGGGAAATAACTAAGTGTACTACTATTCCTTATGGCTGTGATGTTCCCTGGGTCTTGCTGGTCTTGTGTCAGGATCCATCTCTCTTTTCCGAAGAACTGCAGGCTCTAAGTACACAGTTTGCTGGATGCAGCCTGCTGCTGTTAGCTGTCTCCCCTTCCCTTCCCAACCTCCCCAGCCCTCCGCAGAGAAATGTTGTCCTTGAATTTTGTCTGACATGGTTAACATCTTCCCTCTCATCCTGCTTCCCTGGCATACCTGGCAGTCTTCCAGCTATTCTATATGTTCCATGATGTGTCTATCCTTTCTCACATTTCCTGGCGTGCTTCATCACTCTCCAACTGATTTAATTTCTTGCTTATTAGAGATTGTCACTAAAAGATTTTCCTGATAAAGGGGAAAAAAAGCCCTAACCACTCTAATGCTTTTGAATCCAGTCCTCGGGATTTCACAGAACTGGCCCACCTGTGGATTTTAGTCTCTTTTATACTATTACGTTCAGCTGAAATACTGTTAACCTTCTTTAAGAAAGGGTCTTACACTGAGATTGTATAGTACCGGCATCCACAATTTCACACAATGCACCTGTGAACAGCACTACTTTTATCTTTTTGTCTGTCCATGTAGCCATCTGGAAAGATGTATTTTATAAACAGAGAGTACTTTGGCATATTTAAATAAGCTTTTGGGAGTACTTAGGAAGAAATAAGCTGATTTGTGTGGAAAAGAAAAAGATGAGGCCACTGGTGCAGCCTGAATCCTTAAGCTGTGTAGGCTTATTTTATTTAACTAAATCGCAAAATGTCTAGAATGTTGTAAGTACCTCTTGTAAAGAAATAAGCATAATGTAACATACTTATTAGCTAAGAAGTCAGGGGGAAGAAAACCTGTTATCAGTAGAAAGGATGTTGTTGGAGACAATTTTTCAAGCAACAGGGCAGACGGACAAATATTTTAGTGCCCAGTTCTGTCAAGCTGCTTGAACCAAAGAGAACTAGTCCTGAAATAATTACGCAAGACTTATGTATGGGGAAACCAGAAAAGAGAAGTTAAAAGGAGAGGGCTACAACTGAAACAGAAAGTGGCTTTACAATCCATATCCACAGCAAATGTTTTAGCAGTGCCAAAGATTTGCACAACTGGCTTCAGAAAGAGCTGAAAACATCTTGGTAAAACCTTGGCTGACATCAAGTCCTCTTTCTTGAGGACACCCAGATTACCCTGACAGAGCTAAAATACATGCCTGCCCAGGAGCTGATAGAGAAATGATAACAGCCGGTAGGTAGCTACTGATTTAGAGAAACGCAGTAACAGTTTGTTCAGAGAGCAGATGAGGTGTGGAAATGGTATTTGACATCGGTTCAATGTTCTGACCCCACTTGTCTTTGCTTTTTTTAGAATCGCCTGTGCTGGCTGTATCATGTCATACTTGCAGAAGGAAATTCAATAAGCACTACCGGTATTAGTGGATACTTGTCCCTCCCTTATGAGAAAACAGACTTTTGTTTAATCGCAGCCCATGTTTTTATGATAAAAGTCTGAAAAAGGTCATCAGCCATTTTCAGTTACTTACTAATGTGACTAACGTTATGCAGACTCTTCTGTAGTGTTTTGCCCAGTTTTGTTCAAATGCCTCTTTGAGCATTTAAATGAGCTTCCAGTATTTCTACTGAAAGACATTTCCACAGTCTAATTACATGAAAATATTTATTAATAACTTGTGTTTTCAGTTCCTTTTTAAAAATATCTAAAAATACCCATGCAAACAAGGATGACTTCATTATAAACAAAACGTGGTTTAAATACAACTCACACAGTTCTGTATAATTTCCTTGTTTTCTCAGCCAGTCTGTGCTTTCATGTATAGGTATATTGACATTAAATTTGATTTATCGTTTTTTGAAAATAATTGGGTTGTGGATTTACAGGGGTTTGTATTGGGATGTATCTTTTTTTGTTGCACCAATCTGACACAAATGTGATTTGCTGCCATATTTAACAAGATTAAGTGATCTTTGTTCAGTTTCTGTCCCTCAGTTCTTTCTGTGCAGTTTAGAAGTCAAAATTTGAAGGAAAACCAGCTGACAACAAGAGAACAACACTAGCGTATTTATGCCTATTTTCCAGCAGCAGTAACAGGGAGAATATGAACGTAGTGATAATAAGCTCATAAGGGTAGCATCACCATGGTAAATTGTCAGAGTAACTCCTCAATAGGGCACAGGACTAAATTTAGAAGACTACACTGCTGGTGAGTCATTGATAGTTGCACAAGTAGCATGGTCTCCTGCTGTGAATATATATATTGTGTTTTGCATACATGGGTATGTAGTTTGACCTGGATCTAATTATACTGTTGTGCAAATTATATTTTACATTGTCACAGGTGAGACAAAGTAAACAACAACCCACGATGGATCTGGATATTGGGGTTTATTTAAGAACCAGTGAGATTAAAGCTTTTACCCTGCTTGATTTCCTCACATACTCACTCTCTCCCTCCTCACCAGCACTATGTTCCCCAGGTCTCAATGTCCCTCCCCACAGGGAGGTGGCTGCTGGCCGGGGAAGGACAGGCAGAAAGCCCTGTTGGGTGATGCTGTGCTGCTGCTCACAGGTACCAGTCTCAGGTGTCAGCAGCCAAGGTCTCTGGTCATCCCCCAGCACCTGTCCCCATGCAGGGCTCTGATCTCCAGGGTCTTCTCCCACTTCCAGGATCTTTTCTCCAGTCAGGTTCTTCACCACCTTCTTTCTGTGTCCTCCAGCCCACAGATTTCCCAGTTTATATAATCAACGTGCAGAAGCAAATGCATGATCAGCTTCTAATTGGTGGTTCTGTTTTACATCTTTTAATTAATTGGAGGAATCAGGACGTGCCACAGTTATTTAGTCCTGGTGTTATCAAAATTTACAGCCAGTCCATACCAGTTGCACCTAGCAGATGGCAGGCTCGTGCTTGCTTATGAGTTCGAAAGTTCAGTTTCAGATAGTCACCCACTCACCCACAGACATGCAATTATCTGCTGCCTGTCAGTGTTCACAATCTAAGTTATCTTCACCTACTACATTTATTTGGGGGGGGGGGAAAGGCAAGCTAAATCTTGATGGAAAAATAGCTGGAAAAGTATTTTTTCTGGAAAGAAAGAATCTCAACAACTCTGGTGCATCTATGTCAGTGATAACTATTAGAATGGCTGTTGCTTTAGGGGGATATCATGTGCTAAGGCATGCGCTAGAGTTACCTGATTACTGTTGCAGTGCAATGACTCTGAAGTAGAAAACAGGGTGGGGTTTTTTTCAACCACACTATAAGCTGTCCTGAAACTAATTTCAAATTTTTGCTTTTCAGTTTAGATAAAATCAATAGTAATTTCAGGTAACACTTAAAAGTTGTCCTTTCCTCTGAAATTTGTCATATTAGAGCACAGGTCAGACTTCTCAAATAATAGATTTCCAGTGTATGGGACTTTGGTTGGCTTACTTGCTCTTTGGAAGAGGACCTGTGTAGCGCATTGATTCTCTGGAAAGGCCAGAAAAACTGAGCTCATGACCAAGTGGGGAAGAACTGGAGAAGGCTATGCTTTTCTGGACTCTTTTTTTTTTTTTTTTTTTTTTTTTTTTAATACCCTTCCTGTAGGTGATCCAGAGGAAAAAGAGGGGAAAAGGCCATGCTACTCCCTGAAAACGCACAGAGTAGGCACAGTGGCAGGGCAGATATCGGCAGGGAGACCACTGTCTAAGTTGCATGTTAAATGCATGAAGAAAGTTCACATATATCTCATACACAGCCAGCAACGAGTTCAAAAGTGGTCAGTATATTCTCACTATTCCATTGTATTTTACCTTTGGCTGTCAAAACTATTGCGAAGATAAATGTGCTTTGACAACAGATATTTTTTCAGAAACTCCTGCCCTAAGTCACTATTTCAGTAGCTGGCTATATAAAATGAAAACATGAGACTAAAAGAGCTAGATTCTGCTCTTAGTTCTGCAAACATAAATCTGGAATAGCTCACAGAGGTTTGTGGAGTTATTTCTGATTTACTGCAGTGTAGCTGTGAGACAAATGGGCCCAAGGAGTACAGCTGTCTAATATTTTCTTCTGTATACTGCCTTATTACTTTGTACACAGAGAAGTAGACAGCCTCCTTTTACAGGGTGATTCAGTAGCTCCCCAAAACACTGTGATACCATTATAACCACACAGACAACCAGATGCATCAAGCTGACAGCTAACAGACACTTCTTTCAATTTCTTGGTGACAGTTGCCACCCAGTGATTTACATCTGGAAATGAACATACAGAAAAGTACTTTGTGATAGCCCAACATTTGGAAGATGTCTTATTTCAGAAGATCTAATGCCACCATGTTTTGGAGCAGAAATTTGAAATTTTTCAGGAAAGTAGTCTCTGTTCAAAATGTTGTCTGTTATTCCAACAGAACTGACTTTAATTTGTTATTACCTTGAAAAAGGAGGAAAATAAAAATAATTGGAGGTTGCCAGGCACATCACAGACTTAAGGGAGCTTTGCAGATAAACATTAAAAAAAAAATGTCCAACCACAGTGGAGGTCTGCTACAGTGAGTGTTTGCTGCAGACTGTTACAGCAAAGACCTTGAGAGTTGGAATCATGATCCTGAATGAAGGAAACAGCATCCTGTATCTTAGAACTGCTGTGAATCACATTGTCTACAGACTGGCATGGGAAGAAGAAGGACCAGGAATGAAAACAGGGCTTTGAGGTTCTCTTGCCCTAGTATTGTAAAGATCTACAGAGCTCAAATCCTGTAACAACAAGAATTTGGCTTAGAAAAGTTGGGTAATAGAGTTAAAGATTGTAGCGGTAAGAGTTTCAGTTTGGTCAGAAAGACAAAACTTGGACCAGGCAGTTGGGATAGGTGAGAGCACGGTACCTGCTGAGGGGAAGAGTCTAGGTGAAACCAGGGTGGGTGAAAGGGTAAGGAAAACGATGCTGAGAGCCAAGTGGGGAAGACCTCATGCTGATATTACAACATTAAAAATGCTCTTTTAGCATAGTGTATGTTTTTAAGTTCTGACTTCTGCTTGTGTAACCTTAGGTCAATTCTCCTCTGACCTGTTTTGAGATGTTAACTGCAACTAAACTTGTTGCCATAGTATTCTACATCCGTATGCTGTGTATAATTTATTACTGAGGTTTATAATATTTCCTTTGTAAAATTAGTGGTTGATTAGCATTGATATCAGCATTGCTAATGCAGTAGTGAAAATCAAAACCGTCTCAATGACATATGGGACTTGACTGTTAGGCCTACTGGGTCTCACTCAGACAAGCTCACTAAAGCTAAAAATATTTCTGATTAACAAGCGCACACTCTGGATAGGATCTGTGCATCCTCTTTCACAATGTCTTGTTTGATGCCCTGATTTTACCAGCACTTCAGAACACATAGTTGGGAAATACTGTTTGTTCTGTGCTCCCAGGAGTCTAACATAAAAGCGTCTTACTCACTGCACACAATTTAGCATATATGGAAATTTTCACTGAAATGGAGAAAAATGGTTGATCTGGGATTCTCTTAAGGAGAATGCATGCAGCCATGTACTGAAGCAGGTCAGGTTGTAATATTGTCTATAAATCTTATATTTTAAAAAACAAAAGCAGCCAAGCACTGTGTTAATTGCAAGTCCATCTACAAAAAGGAAAGATTCAAAAGAGAAGGAAGAGTTGCTTGCCCCAAAACATAGTTCCATGGAATATTGCGTCTTTGGGTAGATGCCTTCCTGCGTGAATGAGTCAAAAGTTTGTAGGAAGAGGTAATGTCTTTTAGAACTGGAAAAACAGACAGACTTTGAGGCGCATAAGCCCTTCTTTAAATATGAAATAGAAACAGAAAACTTTAAAGCTAAACACAAGCTGAGAGCAATCATCCTGAACAGATCTATAAACTTTAAATTTAATAGAAGGATGTGATAAAGTAGTTGTAGCTTATGGAGGGAACAGAAAATGTTAATTCATCACTTGCTAAAAACGGTGGTATTAGTGATGGAATGTGAGAAAAATAGATTGTATTTCTATCAAAGTGATAATTTCTAATACTGAGTAGAGTTAGTAATTTTAGTTCTCAAGACCATCTTTTGGGGGCACTTTGTAAACAGGAGAGATGTCTCACTTGACGATGAGAATAGTGATGTTAGTACCAGAGAAGCTGTATGGAGAGGAATGTCTTCCTTTTGGATAAATGGGTATTTTGACCCTTGACCAGTTGTCTGTGTGTGTTCCTTTTGATGTGCAGTGGCACTTAATTTCAGCTGCATGGTTTACATGTGGACATCTGGTGCACTGGATCAATAGATTACACTGGGAAGTGCAAAGGTAAGAGCTAGTGATTTCGTGGTACTATTATGGGAACATTAATTCTGAGCTGTGATGGTATAGTGGCAAGCTTTACGTTTGTTTATTCATGTTGGTCATAAGGAGAAGTTAGTCCTAGTGATGATTTTAGGTAGGTGAGAGGGATGTCTGAAGGCTTTTTTCCTGTTAAAAATCATAAAAGACATCCATCTCTAGCAGGCCTACCTTCCTCACACCCTTTGGGTGCAAGGACTGGACCAGTACTTCCTACATGACTTTTCTTCCTTTCCTTTTCTTTAAGGCCTAGAGTCAGAGAGGAACCAAATGTTGGGTAGGGCCATGCTCAGTTGTCCTTCAGAATATGAGCCACCCCAAAAGACACCGCTGTCTTGAAGCTTTGTTTCCTTAAATTGTTTGTACCACAACTGTGTGGGTCTATGCAGGTGAGCGGTTGAGAGAGAGAGCAGAAGCCCTACCTCATGCTCCCTTTTTTTCAAAACTGCATTGAATTACCAGTTCTACTGGCAAACCTAACATTGCATTATTCTGACAAAATACCATTTTTTTTCAGGGATAAGCTAAGCAAAGATAAGATGATATAACACAAGAAAATGTTCAAGAAGCATACAGTTGAGTACTGTTTAAAATTCAGGGTCATGTTCTGCCCTCAGGTATATTAATGCGCAATGCTTGTGGAAATTATCATACCAATATATATTTATCTCAGGCCATAAGTTGGCCTTCAGTTTGGACAGATTTATTTTTCCTGCAGCCTGACTGTCTACCACTTTGAACTCCCATATAAATTCCAGATCTGCACTGCTACTATTTGCCAGTACAGCAGTGCAAGAAATTAGGAAGACAATTTATTTGTTTAGTTGAAGATTTTTTCTTTTCAGAAAAATCCTCTAGGGGTGTAAGGCGAGTACAGTGCTGGGTCAGCTCTTGCATACCAGTTTGGAAGTGGGAAACAGAAGAAAGAGGATGACTGGAGAGCTTTCTTATCTAACAGGTAGTGGTTATAACTCATTTATAAGGATATTAGGTAAATTTTCAAAGGACTTAGACCACTTACAGTTCAAGTCCCATTTTTATAACTGACTTCTGAGTCTGAATGTCAGTAATATGAAATTATTTCAGTGTTTCCCCTTGTATCTGAGTGTACATTTTGGAACTATCTTACAAAAGGCAGTCTCTGGAGAAGTACCAGAGACCGTCTGTGTCACGTTCCTCTCGACCCCTTTCCCAACCTATGCTTGCCCAAGAATGATGTCATTGAACCAGCACTGTGGAAGGATTGCGTGAAAGTCGGGAGAAAAATGGAGGATTCCTTTTTAGAAATCATGGACATTCATAAACATCAGGAATAGAGAGAGGATACGTGGGAATCAATTCAGCAGGAGTTTCATTTTCATCTGTGTGTAGGTGTTTTTGGACCGTAGGAGGAATACGTAATAATGGTTTTATAATCACAAGAAATTTGGCTGTAGGATGACATGCTGACAGGACAATTTGTTTCTGGTTTTACTCAGATTATTCACTAGTGTAAGCAATATGTTTACATGCACAATGAAAATAGAAAGCACATTTTTCCCAGTTTTGGTTGAGGATAAGTAAATGTATACAAAGTGCAATGTTAATTATAGCTTCACAGTGTGCATCTATTCCTGTTCCATTAGCACAATAATCACTCATATGCAGGACTTAATTGACAGAAAAATAGCAGAACCATTCTTACAGGATATTTTATCTTTTAAAGGCATTTTTGAAAAGAGATAGTACTGAAAAGATTAATGTATACTGAAAAATAGGATGTGATACCATGATTGTTCTATCATTCTTTAGGCATTTTAGATAAAAGGTATACTTGCTAAAATACAAAAATACTAAACTGAGTTTTATAAAACTCAGAAAGAAGAAATTATTCTGGTTTGGCTTTTTCCTACAATAAGCAATCAAACCAGAAGTGTAGCTGATCTTGAGGGATTTTATTAAATCAAAGAACAGAATGGGATTTTCGAAGGTAACAAATTATAGAAGACTGTCAAAGACGTACAATGCAAGTAGACTTCTACCAGCTGCAACTGAGGAGGATGCAACCTGATCTTATAGGGGTTGTGTTTAATGTTGGAACAAATAGCCCTGACAACATATTCGATTCCAGAGATGGATGTGGTCAGTGTGGGATGTGATGTGTGGGACCACCTCTGGAAAATTTTGAATGAAGAACTGTCATAAGTCAGTTACTGATTGACTTCCAATTTTTTGCCCATCCACGTAAATGAAATTGTCTTGCAGGACATGACCCAAGGGCCAAAGAACAAGGTAAACTGCAGTTGACTCATTAGCAGGGAGACAGCGTGACAGAGGGTCAGAAAGGTGTGACATAGAGAAGGGGTGAAGAAGACTGATGGGATTACCTGTGGTCTGGCCAAATGTCAGACTCATAGAAAGGGTGGCTTGAGATTCAGAAAGGTGTGAAATGTGTGCTGTGGTATTTGAAAAAAAACCGTCCTGTAACTGTCTTATATTTCCTCAAGGGCTAAAACTCCAGTGGTTAACAAATACCTTTTACTAATGTTCTTTCTCTTGCTTGTTAGCCTGGATGTTTGGTGGGAAACTCAGAAAGGGCAGAGCATGAGGTGGACTCTCGGGGGTTGTGTGGAAGTAAGGAATGACTTGGGTATCAGAGAGGTTGCTTCCAGAGTGTTGCTCTGCAGGAAAGGTGTTGGAGATACAGTGTGTGCCAGAGTGTTTCCTAGAGATACAGGTTTTGGGACATGAAATACAGTGGTTAGATCTACTTTCAGTGAGTCTCAGTCCGATGCTGAATGGAACTGATAGGGGATGTTACTTTCTGTATGCCCTGAATCAATTACTCTCTTGGAAATACTGTCAACCCTTTGGGCCCCAACCCAGAAAGGGTTAGTATGGAACATCATCATCTTCAGTGGGAATGATAAGCTCCTTCCATCCTAAGTAAGGCACCATTGTCTGGCTAACAGGTGATAACATCCATCGATAAGGAATGATGTCACACACTGTATGTAGAATAAGAGACATTGAGAATAAAATTATGTCAAGCAGAGATCTCACCAGAATCACAGAGTTTTAGAAGGTAGATGAACCTCAGAAGGTCCTACATAGCTGAAAGAGAGGTATGGGCAAATGTAGAGCTTGTCTAAGTCAGGTGACTTAATATCTGGGACACCCTCTGAAGGTGTCTCTTTCTCTACTGACTTCATAAAGATCCGAGGGTGACCACACTCCTAAATTAGGCCCCTGAACTGCCTAAGTGTTTGTGAGATCAATCAGACCATCTCTACGGCTTTAGGTTAACTTTGCATCTGTTTCCAGTACATAGTTGTTGTTTAACCTTATATATGTGATAATCATTTATACAGGAGCTTGCTAAGCAAAACTTTAGAAACTTTTTTTGAGGATTCATCTTCTCTTTGCATCCTCTGTTCAGTTCAGAAAATTTGGGGATAGTTTTCTTCAGGCTTTTTCCACTCAGGGAAATTATATTTGCTTTTGATAAAATCAAAATATCTCTGGCAGCCTCTATCAATCTCCATAGGTTTCTTAATGAAGAGATTGTTTTTGTTGTTAAAGCAGCTGGGCACAGACTGATAGAATAATTTAGAAGACATTTCAGAGATTTCTGACTAACTGCATGAAGTGACACTGTCTTTAGCTGACCCCTTATTTTCTCCTGGTCTCCTTATCTTCACCTTTTGGTTTTTGGAAATTATTTTGCATTTCTGTAACTCACTGGACATTAATCTCATTGCACTTCTGCTGAAGTCAATCAGGAACATATTATGGCTCTGAAAAAGAATATAAATAACACAATCCACCCACAAGTATTTCTTTATGTGAAGTATGTCCTTCCTTACCTAGTGACTTGATGGCTAGTAAAAAATCGTAATATTTATTTATGAAAAATTGAATAAGACTCAACTACAGAAGGGAACAGAGGTCAAGAAAAAGTGTATTTTAATAAGAATCTCATCATTAACTGAAACTCTTGAAATTCTGATCACAATTTTATTGTATTGTTTTCTTGCTTTAATTGGCAATGGTCCCTATATTTATGTTTTTTCCACAGTCAGAAGGCTTATGATTTAGTAATTATGTTGGGGTATGGTTTTTGTACATCTTGTACACTCCTCAACATTGTGTAAAGATTCAGCCTTTAAAATTGTTATGGCAATGACAGTTTTTCCAAAAAATGTGGTATCATGATATAGTATTTAATGTTCTTTTGTTTCTAACTCAGCTAGAGTCATTATTTTTAATTTGAAGTGATACAGTGACAATATTAAATACTGTAATAATTCAGCTTTTTTAGAGCTAGAAGAATATGATTCTTTATTTGTTGTAAACAATTCTATTGCAAATCCATAATATTCCATTTCAAGTAAGAGTAATTTACAGAATAGTATAATGTAGAAGCATGAGTAATCACGCCCATCTTTCATGTGAACATTTGAAGTGACACTGATTGCAGTGGCATACTATCTCCCATAATCTTCCCTAAATAAGATGAAATGAGTTACATTTCATTGTGATTCATAAGGTTTGGGGACTTGGATATCTAGCTCGAACTCACACACCATTGCCAAGGTTGTCTTGTAGTCATCATGGTGCAAAATAGCCTGCTTAAGAGAGCAATTCGGTTCTTAAGTGAACTCAATCTCTCCTAAGTGCCTGTCTCTTTCTATTGACCATAAATGAAGCATAGAACAGTTACACTCCTTAGTGGGAATCTCAGCTGAGCACCTAAACTTGCAGACAGCATACCTTTTTCCTTTAATGTATTTTGCAATTGTACAAAGTAAATTTTCTATATTAAATGATGCTCTGAGGATATAGACAAAAATGTATTTCTAGTAAAAGCCCAAGGCTTATCAGAGGAAACATTAGCTGTATGAAAAGTATGTAAAATACTTCAAATAAACTAGACTAAAATGGAGACTCTACTTGCCGTCCACTTCTGAATTTGTAGATCAAACAATGGAAAAGTGCTTTTTAAGTACGACCTATCTCCCATAGCTTAATTCAGGAACAATGTCTATTAAAAGCCATTAGTGGATTGGATTCTACTATAGTAAAGACCTCCTAGGGCATTTTTTTCATGAAGCAACAGGAAAGTTGAATCTTCGTAAAGCCCAGATGGGAGTCATTCATAAGATGTTTTTGACAAAGGGGTCCTGGCTTTCAGCAGGTTTGATAAAGATGGGAATTTCCTTCATTTTCTGTTTAATGAAATTTTCCATGAATATCGCATTTACTGCCATTGCTCCCAACTCTTCCAACTTCCTTTCCTTGTCCTTTTCCAGAAAATTATTTTCTAGACCCCTTGAAAGGAGGAGGGCATATGTAGGCAGCACTGTACAAAACACAATCTCGCCACCTGCTTTCTTTAAATATATTGGTTTTGCACTATCCTTTATGTAAGAGAGCAGCCCCCAGGCTTTGGAAAATCATGTTCAGTTCCTTTACCTCACTGGAAAGGACAGTGCCTTGGCCACCAGGCTGCAGGTTAGTTCAAGATGAGGGTGAATTTGAGGGTGTCAGTCCCCACCTTGCCTGTCAAGGCAGAGTCACCGTGCAGAAAAAAATAAATCACTATTCATTGTTCCAGAGGAGAAAAAGACTTAGAAGAGTATATGTGATTCTAAGATGTGTTTGGGCTTATTTGTAAGGGGACCACTAGAGTCTTATGCTCCTTTCGGGAGGGATGAGTCTATTTTACTCAACTGAGCATATAATGGAGTTACCTTACCACTCAACATGTTGATATGTGCAGTTCCCATTTGGAGACATCCATCTGTCCTCAGGCATTGTCCATGGATCTGACGGCTGTGTCTATTCTGGTCAAACCCTAGCCTTGACATAGAGTTGCACTGATTTTCATAGAATCATAGAATGGTTTGGGTTTGAAGGGACCTTAAAGTTCATATAGTTCCAACCCCCCTGCCGTGGGCAGGGACACCTTCCACTAGATCAGATTGCTCAAAGCCTCATCCAACCTGGCCTTGAACACTTTCAGGGAGGGAGCATCCACAACTTCTCTGGGCAACCAGAGAAGTTTCATTTGCTTTGCTTGGGACTAGCCCCTCTTGGAGTGAGCTAGTTTGAGCAGTCCAAAATTGAGTGAGTGAGCTAATCAACATCAGGGACAGGAAGGGTTCCAGTGCTGAAGTTTGCTCCCTGGCCCTCTTTAATTAAGTAGGGTAAATGCACTCTATGAGCTTAACCCCAGAGACTGAGTTCTACAGGAGGTACATCACCGCTTTCACATGTTAAGCCTCACTGAAGTCAATAGACACCTATATGCAGCAAGGCTTATAGCCGTGATTCAGACATCTCGTAAGTCAGCATCAATCAGATTGAATTCTGTTGGGTGACAGGCAATAGGAAGATCATTACCAGAGTAATGAGAAAAGGGGAAAAAAAAATCCCGGAAAGGAGAATTATTAGAAATCTGCCCTCTGAAATGCTAAAATTCAACGTAAAACTACTCAATGAGATCACTTATTTGAGAGGAGCTGCCTGGATAAAAATAGATTCCTCATTGATAGTCAGATCATTGAGACTCCGAAAAAGGAGACACTATTGAAAAAGTGCCTGCAAACTGGTTTTGTTTGGCATCTGACTGAGTTGTGGGAGCCCTGAAGCTACCAGCAGCTTCCTGCCTGCCACTCCTGGAAATGCTTTAGATAGTGCAAGCAATAAACACTTCCCAGTGGGAAACTCCAGAGTAATGTTTTATATTGATTGCATGCTAACAGCAGGGAGAAGCTTGACGTGGACTTTCAGAAGTTGAATGTGTGAGCTGAATACCCTTTTCTAATAGCAAACAAGATACCAAATCTAGGACACTGCACCATCCTGTCAGATAAAGGGGTCTTAAAATTACATTCATACTCCCCCTAAGCCAGTGACAGTGGTGTGGCTCTGAAAAGCCTGAAATTATTCCTGATTCTCCTGTAAGTCAAATTAATGCTATTAAAGCCAACTCCAAATCAGATCAATGGAATCTGTATTTGAAATTCCATATGTTTGCCAGGTGGTACAACTGATTAAAATTAATTTTTTTTGGGGGGTGGAACCAAATAATTTTCATACATATATTTTAGATTATGTATTTTACATAGTTATTTTTAAAAAAAGCACAAAAAAATCCAAGCAAGCCAAGGTGAAATTATAATAGGCTTGGCAAGGATATAGTAAAGTGAATTGAATTCTGGTTGAGAGGTGTGGTTTGGTGACTGACTAAATCTCCCAATAGCTGTGGGTATTGTCACAAGGGGCAATGTTCTTGCTCCATAGAGAACAGAAAGATTCACAGGGAATTCATAGTGTTATGATTATTTGTATGAATGCAAAGTTCAAGTTTTGGTAACAAATAATGCTTAATATTTCTAAGAAACAATGTACATAAACTTGATATTGAGGCTAGCGACTGAATATTTATTTGTGTTCGGTATGAGATTTCCCTCGTTTTTCTTTTTTTGCTGATATCAATCATTTCCTTATATTGCATTTAGTAACAATAATTGTATCTCAGCTGCATTCCTTTGTGGAAATCTCCTAGCGGGCCTTTTTGTGAGGTTTGCTTTTTTTTTTTTAAAGTTTCTGGTGTGCTTTTCATTGGTGCTCTTTTATAACTTTCTCCCTGTTCTGCGTGCCTGGTGTTTTTCCGTTTAATAGTTCTAGCTGTAATTCTTCTGCCAAGTCTGTTAGAAGGAAAGGGGCTGGGTTTAATCTTCCCTTTGAAGGAATCATCTTGAGCCCTGGCAAAACCCTTGGAAACTAAGTGATGGGGGAGGCTGCAGTGGGAATACCCTTGATGGATGAGTTCCAGGGCTGGGCTGCTTTTACAAGCTATTCTTACTCACAAGCATCAAGTGCAGAAGACTAAGAAAATATTTGAAAAGAAAGAATAAACTATGGAAAATCACTATAATAATACTTCATAAGAACTAAGGAGTACTCACTTTAGTCCTCGTTTAGTGCTGTGTTGCTAATAAAATTATGTATTTTCAGCCGCTCCCCTCCTCCACTTCATCTCACTGAGGGGCTGTTGAAACCCGGTAATTCAGCAGCTCCATCATCTGGTTGTATGAAGCTTTGGGGAAGCTACTTGAAGTGAGTACACTTCTGATACCAAGGGCAGAGGCTATCAGCTTCCTGCTGCTTTGTGTAACCACAGCTCAAGCAATTTTAGCTCTGCCCTCCACCTCGGTACGTGTGCTTACTTTGAAGCAGCCTCTACACCCTTTCAGCTTGTGTGCTGCCTCTGCAGTTTCAGCATCTATAACACAATCAGATTGCCTCCCCAGAATACAAGCTCTTTAGGAATGATTCAAGGGCATACAGAGCCCTTAACTGAGTCCTTGACACTAGGTAGAACCATGTCCTCAGCAGCAGCTTCCTCAGACTTATCCACTCACCCCATTCAGCAATTCCTTACTGTGTTTCCTCATCAGGCTAGGTGACTCATAGCTCCTAATCGCATGTGTATCCTGTCCTTTCATTTTCTGGCATTACTTGAATACGTTATTTTTCCCTAACTCAAAAATTAACTGCATTTTAACCCAACTAAAATTCAAATAATCTTAGTGAGTAACTTCAGTGAGCTATTCTCCTTGCTGATTCTCCTCTACACCCATCTGATGTTGCCAAGAAACGCCAGTCTGGAGGCTTTTGATACTATACATGAGTAAATATTGCTTTTTTATGGATCAGATTCTCTCACATATATTGCTACCTTTGAAAAAGTTCTTTATTATGTGAATTTCAATTATCATCATAGTACTTAATTATACCGGAACACTGAACGAGTTTGTTCTCTATATAAAACTGTGTTTGCACACAATGGTTCAGAAATGTTGTGAAATGAGTAAAAATAATTTTTTCATAGCTTTAGAGTCAGAAGTGGTAGAGTGCCATTTTCTTAAGCTTTCTCAAAATATTGATTTCTGGAAAAAAAGCAGGGTAACAAATGAAACTTTCAAAAGCCTGCAAATGATCAAAACAAGAGGCCTCTCACTGGGGCTCTTTGATATTCTTAATTATAAGAATCACTATCATCTCATATTGTAAAATATATCATCTCTAACAAGAGATCTGAAAGCTAATGACTTAAAAGCAAGAGAACACAAATCTAAAGCTTGCCAAAGACAGAGTAGTTTCTTTTTCTAGGAGTCTCTGATGAGAATTCATAGCCTATGGGGAAATTAAGGTGTCCATGGTTTTAAGCTAGGGTTAAATGAGTCTTTTTGTTATACTTAGTTCACTGAAGAATACATTTTTGGTTGCTCAGAATCAATGGGGGTAAAATTTGCAAACTATATATACTTTTTATTTTGAGCGGGGAAGGAGGGGATCCCAGCATATGCACTGCCAGTAAGATCCCCTCCACACACCTCTGTCCAGGAGGAGTTTGAAATACTCACTCTAGTTGGGGGATACGCTTGGTTCAATCCCCCTGACATTTTGGTTGGTGAGAACCTAAACCTGCCACTGCCTATGTGGCTTAGTAAACCATGATGTTGTAGGCCAAGGCTTCCTGCCGGTTTTTGTTCAAGGGAAGGGAGTTTAATAGCTGTTGGGGTCAACCTGCGGCTCTATAGT
Organism: Aptenodytes forsteri; assembly: GCF_000699145.1. Classification (NCBI taxonomy): domain Eukaryota; kingdom Metazoa; phylum Chordata; class Aves; order Sphenisciformes; family Spheniscidae; genus Aptenodytes; species Aptenodytes forsteri. The sequence goes on along the minus strand of NW_008795495.1, from coordinate 4,512,460 downwards.
AAAATCCACATCCCTTGCTGGGTCTCTTTGACTCCATGTCACACCTCTCCTCACTCCCCAGATCCTAGGGCAGCATCTCAAGCTGGCTGTTCATTTCTGTGCTGCTCCTGAGTGCAAATTTACCTTAGTCCATGCAATGTATGCCTCAAATACAACTTCTTACTATCAGAAGGGGATTCAAATCACTGAACTGCATATGTCAAAACCAGTCATCCTAGGCTCCCTTTATAATCAGCAGAGAGATGCATGCCTAAGTCTGACTCATCTTATCCTAAAGTAAAGATGTATCATAGATACAAATAACAAAAACGCCCATCCCATTCTCTCACCTACCTCAGACCTTTACCGTAGGACGGGATGAACCACATTCAGATAAGCATATGTCTCTACAGTAAGTACAAAAAAGGACTGAGGTGACTAGCTCCAATATAGACCCTTACATTGTAAATATATACACAAATATGGACATGAGCCAGTCCACACTGTGAAGCCTCAGAGACAAGAATAGACTGCTGGCCTAACTTTATTAACAGTATTGGACATAGCTGGATTGACTGGCAGCCAAGGATCTCCAAGTGCTCAGACACTCACTCCAGTCCTAGTGCAGGCAGATGAGATCCAACAGCCTTGACTGTCTATTGTTCTGTTAAGGACAGCTGCAACTAAAATGTCTTCTTCAGGATACCGTACAGAGGCTTTTTTACATTAGAAATAGCAGTACCAGTCTTTGGGAAATCTTGCAGTTTGGGACTCTCTGGAAAGTGATGAGTTTTATTCAGACCTTTCCAGTGATGTTCCACACTGCATAAAGTAATAAAATGATTAATGAGACATCAACTGAATGGCACAACAGTGGACCTGGAAATCAAGCCTATCCGTATCTCCAGCAAATATTTAAATAGGAAGTGACCTGTGAAAGTTGTTAATAATCTTCTTTTCCCTCAACACAGAGTGCTGAAGCAGACCCTGCTTTGGGACCATTACTTGCCATGAAGGTAAAGAATTTGGGGCAAGAGTCTCACCTGGGAGTCAAGATGCTGTTTAGAGGGGAGGCGACATCAGTATGAAGTTCAAAGCAAATGGAAAAAAAGGCTCAGATGTGACCTCAGTTCTAGAAGTAATGATAGAGGAGAGAAAAAAACCTCAAGAAATCTTTAAATAAGCAAAAACCAAGAATTATTGTTTTGGAGTGAAAATGGCTTTGCCACTTACCTTTATTACAGCAGATGCAAAGAGTTCTCATTATTCTGTTTCTTTCCTGAGCCAAGGGCAGCAGAATCAAAATGTTTTTTTCAATGTAATCCCCAGGGGGTAATTGAAATATAATTACATTTTTTATGAGATGTTTGGAGTTTAACTTATCTTTATTTTAAGATACTTGTAATTTCTAAGAAAAGGAAGTAGTCTTTTTCTAAGAAAAGGACTTAGTAAAGTCACTGAGGTTTATTCTTTCAAATTACTTTTACAGACTTCAATGGAGAAAGTCTTTTTATTCTTTGCCCCTAATCTATAGTAAAAAAAATATCACTCTTCTTGTATTTTCTAATTCTCATTTGTTGTGAGCTACTGAGACAGTGTCAGTTCTGATTATGAATAATTATAGAGCTGGCACAGATGCTCAAGGATAGTTCAACAATGGCTTGAGCAAAATATAAGCAGAGAAGTACTGTTATAGGTACATATCAAGTCCTCAGCTGAGAGCTGGTACAAAACACCCAGATGTCCCCTGCAATCACTGGAGACATTTTTGCATCACACAGTGCTCTTACACAATTCATTTTTGTTGACTATATTTTGCCTTCCCTGGAGAAGATATGAAAATCCTAGAGGACTGAAAAAAAAATCATTCCTACTTTCCAAACTAGCTCCTGCATAAGAATGTTAACTGTCTAAAGTTTCAGGTGGCCTGTGTAGTCAAGGAAGCACTTGAACAGTTCAGTCAATAGACATTGGCACACATGCTTCAGGCAGGATGGATCACTTGTTCCCTGGAGGTGCCTACTGCCCTTGGCTCCCTGGGCAGGGAGAGCTGAAGCACTCAAGCTCGGCTGAGATGATTGAAGTTAAGTAGGGTGAAATCCACCCTTAGTCTTTCAGTACAACCATGTTTTCCAACCTGCAGAAGCAGTCTCCTTATTTTATTTGTTGTTTCATATTGGGTAAGTCAAATGCATGTCAAAGATTTGTTTTTACTTCACATGTTTCTTCATTTTGGGAAATTACATTGACATCTGTTACCATCTCCACAGTCAGTTATTTAAAAAAATTAGCAAACAAGCCCTTCAGCTTTCCTTGATTTATCTGACAAGGGGCAGAATACCTCTAATGGATCAACCTTCCTCATCCACTTTATTTAGCATCACACTGGCATAGGACATTGACATTCTCTGTTTCTAAGTCTGAAGTTCCTCATCACCTATATAAAAGGAAGAATAAGGTATTTTTTCCTTTTCATCTTAGAAAGTTTAAATTAAACTATGCCTCTGGCTTTCTCATAGGCAAGGTTCATTTAAGACAGCAGATAAGGTCCAGTGTTTGAAGAACATTAATTATAGTTGGATGATGCAAGTTCAGATGATAAAACCTGGCTGCAGTAGGCTAATTTTTACAAAAGGCTCCTGGGGGGAGAAAAAATATAAAAAAAGGAACAGTGAGTTTTTCCCTTCTGGAGAATCCAGACAATCCCAGACATCTGGTAATAAATGTCACACTCAAAATCTTCTAATGAGAGAACACATCATATAACTAAAGGATGAAATATCTCTAATTTACTGCAAGAGATACATGCTGTTGCATCACAAAACCGCAGTCAACTCAGAATTGCCTAACCTGCAGGCAAGATTCACAGGGAAACCCTTTCATTCATGCAATAAGTTGTACCAGATGATTTCCTCAAAGCAGAAGTACTCGAGATATAGTTTTCTTGCAATGACATGTATTTCAAGCAAATCCTTCAATGACCATCAGTATTATTGACACTTTATGTTTAGTGTTATGTCTGGTCAGTTTTTAAACTAAACTATGCTCAGGATGAAGGATGAGCTCAACCCTTCGTTACCAGAGCGTTCTCATGGGAGAGGCACATGGTTGTGGGGAAATAAGGGGTGAGACCATTCTGCTGCACTAATATAACTTAGTTTAAAACTAAACTCGAAGCACAAGTCCCTGGGAAAACAGGGACCACCAGCTTTCCATCAGTGGCTCGATTACCTGGCCTCCTGTTTTCACAAAACCTAAATAGCATGGATGAAAGTAGTGATCCACAGACTGATCCACTATGGATGCACTTACCTAAATCTGCCTAATCTTTGCATTGTTAAGAAACCATGCTAAAAAAACCCAACAGCAGTTACCAGCCAGTGTAAGATCTGATTGTGCTACAGATTAAAAGAAGAAAAAGAAAAATTGTCAAAAAAACAAAGAGCAGAGAAAAAAAATCAGAATTTCTCTGGGCAGAAAAACAGACTGAAAGAATCAGATGCATTATGTATGGTAAATTATCCTCTCGCTTTTGCTCAAAATTCACTTTATTGGCAAGTTTGAAATGACAAAAATTACCTGACTCCTGTTTAGATGAGCATCTAATTTATTTTTTTCTGAGTAAGACTTGCAATTACGTCCGATTCCTCTGTGTACTGTAACAGAACATGGATAAGAGTAAACATTCACAACTGCAAGGAGAGAAAACTTCTCTCTCCTGGGTTTTTCTTTCATTTGCAATTTTTGGCCAAAGAGCTCATGCTGTAAAAATTCTTTGCTAATACAATGCTGTATAACCTTGTCCATGGCTTCTTGCCTACAGATATTCCCTCTATATAATAGAGTGTGACAGATAATATATAGATATGATAAACTTCAAGGTGTTTCTTTCACTTGAGAAGAACATTGTAAGCCACTCCATTTCCCTTTGTGGTGCTCTGCTGAGCAACATTTTAGTGTAACCCTGTTTAAAACATGCATGCAAATATGGTAGAAATAAATAGAGATTTGGGAATGAACAACAAAAATTATTAAAAGCACTGAAAACCTCTATGTGAAGGCAATCTGAAAAGTATCATTAAAGTAAACAAGAAATCCATAAGATCTCATAGAAAAAATAAATTGTACAGAAAGTGTTGCAATTACCCTCTCCTGATATATAAAGGACTAGGGAATTCCAGCGGAGTTGGAAAGTGAGACATTTACAACTGATTTTTTTTCACGGAACAATCAATATGAGAAATTCATCTCCTCTGCCTCCCTCTGACATAATTGGGTTAGTGCATTTTAGAAAAGGACAAAATATACACACAGATAATAAAAAAAAAGAAACATCAGAGTGAAAAGCCTGAGTTTTGTGCCCTACTGCACAGAGTCAACACTGGGTATCAATTTAAAAATTAGCCAGGGGAAGGCTGCTGTCTAACTGGCTGCTTAGGGGATTCAGGAATAGAGTGGAAATTGTAATACTTTGCTGCCGATCTGACCTAGCATAGCAATTGTTATGCCTAAGGTCGAATGTTGTAGCCCAAAGAGAGACACGCTGGGGACAAGGAGTCAAAGGTATACCTGAATTGATAGGAGTTCATTCAGAGATAGAGGCGAGGCCTCGGCAAGCCTTATTTTTGCACAGATCTTGCAAAACCTGGATCTTGCACATCCTGATTTCCCTGTAGAGGCCCAGACCCTCTTTTGAAAGGCTTGTTAGACTCAGGAGGGTCTCCTCTGATTCACACTGGTACAAGCAAAAAGCAAACAGACCAAGGGCTGTCATCAGATGGTTTTTACACAAATGGCTCTGGCAGTTTTCAGGGGTTACCTCAGGTTCCCACAGCTGTTCATTGCTTTTGGCTGTAGGAACCTACCCGACAGCTGAGCTAGCAAAGCAGAATACCAGAGCACCTCAGCCTGGGACTAAGTGAAATTTCCAGACTTATTTCACAAGGTCTAATATTCTCACTCCAAATGTAACAAACTAAAACCAACAACAACAACAACAACAAAACCCCCAAAAACAGAGAAAAAAGTATATGCAAAAGAAGCACTAATTTAACCTGGTTCCTATAAGGAGACATTCTATGTTGGTATGATTTATACCTAGAAAATACTGTAATTTACTGCGATAAACCAGTTTAGTAAAATCCACACAGTTTTATTTGTGGATATTCACAAATCTATTTGAGATCAAAGTGCTGATTTAGTTTACCTGTATAATATACAGTGGATTGGCATACTATTTGGCTTACATCTCATTTCCACCTGGTTTAAAGTAGACTTTGGGGAACTTAAGAGCATCCATGCACTAAGTTGCAGTGGTCATGCAAGGGCTATAAGCACCCAGACGTCTTCTGATTGTAACCCGTAACCGATTAAAGCAGTTAGCAAATTTTCCTCAAAGCAAGTGTTGTCATTCTGGAGAAAAAGGGGAATTTGGAGAAAGTTGCATGACTATGCTGGGAACGGATTATGATGGTATTGCTGTCGTCACTCTATGCTTTTCTTTTCTTTCCAGAGAAAGTACTTGGAGATAGAGCAGTGGATGTAACGGTAACAGTTCCATAGGTGTTTGATTTATACCAACTGGTGTTTGGGGAGGTTATCAGGTTTTTCTTTTTCTTTTTTTTTTCCCCCCTTCTTTTTTTTTGCTTAACTTTTACAAGAAGAAGCCCCAAATTAACACCCCTCACTTCCATTAACCATGTAGCCAAGCCAGTACAACACTTGGTTTCGGTATGATGAATTTCACAGTTTCCTAAGTACTTTCCTCTTCTCCTTGAGACATCTGTGTGTTTTTCAGAGAAAGGGAAAACTTTGCTTCTTTCTTCCTCCATTCATACACAGCAGTGTTTGTGAAAGGAGAGATGGCTAATGAGAACTGCAGTGTGAAAATGTTCTCTGGAATGTAGTGCTTAAGCATATGTTTCTACTCTTTGAGACAAAAAAAAAGGAAGGAATAAAAAGAAAAAAAAGACAGACTATAACAAAGAAGACAAGTAGTAGCAAAATTAAGATGTTTCCCATTTCCATTGTAACAGTAAATTGATAATAGTTACTTGTTCAACACAGCCAATGATCACACTGAAAAAGACTAAGTTGTTCCTTGCTCAGATTAGTCTGAAATTACTATGAACACACTTAAAATAAGCTTTCATCATCACCCTAGGTATTACATACAGCAATGTTGTTTGATTGAATTATATTCATATATAATATATATTATAAGTCTGGGTTTTTTTTTCCTGAAAAGTACTTTAACAGGGCTGAAAAGAAATGGAACTTGTAAAGTTATTATGGAGCTATTTTAGAAAATATGAATTAGTGAATTTTGCTCATGCCAAGGTTTTATTTTACTTCACTTCTGTATTGCCATGGAAAATTCTGACATTTCACAAATTAAGAAAAATAAAAAAAAATGATTGGTTGCATTAGGCAGAAACATTTGACAATACGTAAGTCATATTTCAGAATACTGAAATAAAAATTGCTACAAAAATTTACATATCTGAAGATTTATCCTCTCTATATGCATATTTTATATAAAGATTAAATTTCTTGTTGAAAAAACAAATTCACGTGCAGTATCTCTTGCCCACAATATTCATGCAAGTGGCAAGTCTTGAAATTGGACTCATATGTTATTTTCACATTTTTAACTTTTATTTGTATTAACTTTTGTCATTCTGAACAAATGTTTTTCAAACTGGGACATTTATGCATAGCTTTACAGTTTTTCAAGCCAAATCTTGGCTACATATGCTGTAATTTGATATACTGTAAGCATAAACACGTGTGTTTCCATAATACTTTGAGTAATCCTGCATATTAAAAACTACCCTGGCAGAAAAAGAAGTACTGTCTAAAAATTGTTTTGAACAACATATTGGGCATTGAACAGATATTTTGTGCACATTTATTTAATTTCATAACGTTCTGTGAAGGTTTTTGTCTGAGCCTGTAATCCTTAATCTGTATGAATCTTTAGAATAGATAATGCATTTTCTGTCCATTAAGAATCTCCTTGTAAAGGATTTAGGTGACCAAATCCTACTGAATTTTGTATTTTGTTTGTCTCCAAAAAGTCCAGCTAGTTTTTCTCCTACCTTTCAATAGAACAGCTCTTTTAAGTGAACATAACTACATCAGTATAAATTTAGCATATTTATATTACTTATATGAATGCTGTGCTGGTTTTGGCTGGGGTAGAGTTAATTTTCTTGATAGTAGCCAGTATGGGGCTATGTTTTGGATTTGTGCTGGAACCTGTGTTGATAATACAGGGAGGTTTTAGTTATTGCTGAGCAGTGCTTACACAGAGTCAAGGCCT
>NW_008795495.1:4499774-4504956 GCF_000699145.1 Aptenodytes forsteri | reverse complement strand
GTGTTTGTCTTCCCAAGTAACTGTTACGCGTGATGGAGCCCTGCTTTCCTGGAGATGGCTGAACACCTGCCTGCCCATGGGAAGTAGTGAATTAATTCCTTGTTTTGCTTTGCTTGTGTGCGCAGCTTTTGCTTTCCCTATTAAACTGTCTTTATCTCAACCTGAGAATTTTCTCACTTTTACTCTTCCGATTCTCTCCCCCATCCCACTGGTGAGGGAAGAAAGCAAGCGGCTGTGGTGCTTAGTTGCCCACTGGGGTTAAACCATGACAAATGTATACTTCATATTATATTACTTTAAAATTTAGAAATATAGTTTTCAAAATGTTTGCCAGAATTTTACTGTTTCCATAATAACTTAGGTTTAGAGGTGGCATTAAGAAGACAAGTTTGTTGTGTCTGTGGTAGGCTGACTCCAGCCGTCAGTTAAGATCCCACGTAGTCACTCACTCGTTCCCCTCAAGCAGGCTGAGGGAGATAACTGGAAGGGCAAAAGTGAGAAAAAACTCATGAGTTGAGATAAAGGCACTTTAGTAAGTGACGGGAAAATAAACAAAAGAAAACAAGTGATGCTAAAAGCAATTACTCAGCACCAGCAGACCAATGCCCAGCCAGTCCCCAAGCAATGGTTACTTTGGAAATACTGCCTCCCAGTTTTATTGCTGAGCATGACGTCATATGGTATGGAATATCCCTTTGGTCAGTTGGGTTCAGTTGTCCCAGCTGTGTCCCCTCTCAACCACTTGCCCACCCCAGCCTACTCACTGGGACGGCACAGTGAGAAACAGAGAGGGCCTTGATGCTGTGCAAGCACTATTCAGCCATAGTTAAAACACAGGTGTGCTGTCAACACTTTTTTGGTCACCAATCTAAACCACAGCACCATACAGCCTGCTATGAAGAAAATTAACTCCATCCTAGCCAGACCCAGTACAGTGTGTATGCAGGGAACACATTTTAGGCATTTGCATGATTGCAGACCCAGTCCTTTAGCAAAATTAATAAGAATTTATTTATTTGAATAATAGTTTCTAATTCTCTTTGTTTGCAATGGCCTGAACATGTACCTGACATAGTTAAGGTACCCTATTTCAAAATGTTTGCTACCCTTCATTGTTTCTAACAGGAGTCACAACATACCTGACGCTCATCAGTGTCCATCACAAATCACAGCAGCCAAGAGAGCCATCATTTAAAAACTGGGTGGAAGGAGAAGTCAAGGACCATCTCTTGACTAATTTGATCTCCTCCTGTGCTTGAGGGGAGGAAGCAGTGACACCAAGTCCCATGAAATACTCTATACAGCTGGAGAAGATGGGTCAATTCCTCTTTTCCCATTAAAACAGAATTATTGTGAAGCCACAAATACAAAACCTAGAAGTGAAAACAACAGGATATCCTAGTGCTTAGGGTTCTCACCTGAAAAGGAAAGCTTGGGTCTACATAACTCAGTGTTAGCTCTCTGCTTATTAGCTAATAGCTTTCAGTATTAATTACTGAGTTAATAATTTTGGGATCCTTTCCACTTTGTTTTACAGCTTATGTTTTTTACTGAGTTTCTAACCCTTTGGTTTTCTTCTAGCCTTTAAAAGAATTTAAAATCACTCATTTGTGACTCTGTTCTTTAGATATAAGAATTTATATGAAATGCATATATAAAATTGAATTAGTAGATTAACTGATGGTAATAGGACATTTGCAATTACATAGCCTGATCTGCATAACACAGCCCATAAGATTTTGAATTAATTCCTGCTGGAGCCGGACCGTATCTTTTAGATAAATATGCGGTCTCAATGTAAAAAGCAGTCAATGATGAAAATTTTACCACAACCCTTGATATATAGTTACAGTGTTAAGTTGTTCCTCTTAGGTAAAAATTTGCATTTTACTTCTAATAACTATGTCAGTTTCAAGATTAATAATTACATTGTGATACTCTATACCAGTCAGTCCCTGGATTTTTTTTTTATGATGCTCAGTGGAAGAATGTATTTATAAGAAGCAGCCTATTTTTGTAATGCGCATAGACAATACGGTCTATAATAGAGGCTGAATTCCAGGTTTGCTCTGATCCCCTCCTTACTTGTGCCTCTCGAAATGTCACTAGCTCGCAACTTGATCAAATCAATTACTTCAGGACTGGAATTTTCCATGCTGAGGGCTGAGCTCCATTACACCAGTCCTCGCCAATTCACAGCCCTGTCACAGAGAATCACTGTAAGCTGACAGAAGGAAGTCTTTCTGTCTGGCAGATTGACACCACCCTCCTGAGGGATGGAGGTTAAGCCATGGAGCTTTTGTTGGCATAGGAGTACCGGCGCCTGGGGACCTGCTAGCATAAGTAAACTGGTTACTGGATATATATTGTCCACGTTCTAGCTGACAAAGTTATAATTGGAAAACTGCAACGTGAATTTGGTCTCAATCTTTCACTCCAGAAGAGAACTGTTTGTTTCGGAAACATATTTGTATGCTATTTTAGTAGCATATGGTCTTGTTTTATGATGTATGTTGGCATTTCTTGGGATGGAAAACACAATACAAACATGGCTGATGGGGAAAATTGCTTATCAAAGTGTGGAACCAGAAAAGGAAAAATGTGATGTTCTTATCTCAATGTATGAGCTTTTCAGGTACTTCCTGGAAAACATAGTCCCTCACTTAGTTTAGGTAGCCAACGTCAAACTCTCAGGTTCTCAATATTTGATATTGTTCCCCAAACACTTCCTTGTAGATTTCCTTCCTTAATTTTTAGCTAGTTTTGGAAAGGAAAATAAGATTAATTATTGTTTCTCAGCTGCTCTTTTTTCTCTTATACATAGAAGAGGTTGAAGTGGCAAGGAAAGATTACTTCAAGCTTTCATAAAAATCTCTGTAAGGAAGAGAAACTTTTTGTTACCACTGGGAATCTTGTATTAAAAAAAGAAGTAGTTCAATAAGTTAAGAATTTACCTCTATAATACTAGCCTAGGCTTGTGGCTGCTTGGGAAATTGCTGGACTTTGTCTGTCCACAGCTGTTTCATATGGAACAGTTAAAATTGTGCTCCTTGGGACACATCAATCACCAGTCATTCAGATCATATGCATCTTTCAGCAAGTCATATAATGGAAAATTCCATGGAACTGATGAAACCTAAACCAAAAATCTGCTTCAAGTAAGTTCTTCAGTTGCCAGGGTTTTATATTTCTAAACTATTTATAAAAATAAAATGATCTTTAGTACTTAATCAAAGGAGTTATTATTGTCTTTTAAATTTGAAACTCAGCTTTATCAAAAACATTTGATAGGTATATGCTGCTCATTATTAAATGTGTCAAGCAAATGCTGGTTGTGATCACTCAGTTCCAGATATTCTTGGAACAGACTTAATGGAATTTTTTTTTGATGCAGAACTCCATGAATTTCTTATTCCTTCCAACTATAACAACACTGAAATGAAGAAAATTTGCTTAGCTCTTTCCTTCTGTTTTTGTAGACAAAGTTATCAGATTAACATGTTAGGGTTGACGCTAGAAAGGTACAGTTCATAAAACCACCAGATTTTTCCTCTCACCACATGCTTTTTGGTTCCCAGTAGTGTGAAATTATCTTTGTGCGTCTTTGGGAAATACTGGTTTTGATGTTTACAAAGCCTCTGAAAACTCTGGACATTTGTGATCAAAATGTTACCAGTTGGATGCTTTTTAGAAATTCTCTGCAGGTTGTATTCAGACAGTTTAAGTTCCACCTGAGGTATTATATTCCATTCACTGGCTTGATCCAGTTCCTCCCTAAGAGCCATATGTGAGCCCTTCAAAAGCCTTCAAAGTTGCTGTCTCCCTTACTGACGTACCATCAGGAATTAGGTGAGATTTAAGCTCTGTGAATATTCACCACCATGAAAAAAATTATTTGGTATTCTAGTGTGGCCTTTGAATTTAAAGTGTATCTGGTATATATTTTTCTCTGTGTACCCACTCCCCTCCCCCCAAGCTTTTCTGTATATTGTGGACATTTGGCTACAAATTTGAAGAGCATTTTCACACAATAGATTTTTAAAATGGACACATTTAAGTGTATTTCAATGAAAAGTATTTTTGCAAAACTGCATTTGTGAAGGCGTTTTAATAGTCACACAGCTGTTCTGTGGAGCATAATTCCAGTAATTATAAAAAACTATAGAAAGATTGCATTTTAAAGAAACGCAGTGTTCCTTACACAGCCAAAGGAGCATATGTGTTAGAGCATACATGTATCTTGGAGGTTAGAGCATACATGTATCTTGGAGGTTAAATATAAATTTGGCAAAGGTGATTAAAGTAATTATTGCTGATTCTTCAGCTTTTCCTTTTTCAGAGGTCTCTTGAATGATGTGTACCTTATGGTTTAATAACTACTCTCCATCTCCATTTAACATTTGGTGCACAAGCAACAGTAATGAGCAGGTAATATGTTGTTGGCAATGCCATACGTTGCTTGCATTTGGAACTGTCTACATTGTGCAGTTCAGCACTGGGCAGAGAGTTGTGCTGCCTCTGTCTACACAGCGGTGCTGGTGATACACAGAGAGACTAGCCTGAGTTAAAAAACAGCAGATGAAAACTAGCTCAGGGGTAACCACTCACCCCTGCTTCAAATTCCAGAGTTACTATTTCCAGAAATACCAGTTCAAGGTATCTCTGCACGATGTAGTATTGTATAGGATGAATACATCCCGAATAAAAATCCATTGGAGAAAGTTAGCACATGCAATAGAAGACAGTCCTAAGCCATCACAGCACCAGCACAGCTCAATTGCTTGCATTTCTTTTGGTTATCAGCTGCGCTAGAGAATGTCATAGTCAGACTGGTGTTTGCTGCTTGGGATCACGATCTATTTCTTTTCTGAAGGGCAAAGTATCTTTACTCACACTGAAGATGTTGGTGATAAATAATGACCATAATTATTTTTTAAGTGTTGGAGAGTGTGCTCATTTGCTTGAAACGCAATAGGACCTACTTTGGCTTAGGTAATGCACACAGCTACAAGACGGATGTCTTTTATCCCCCAAAATTCTCTTATTCCCCCAAAATGTTTCAATTGTATAGAGCTCAACGATTGTGACGATTATCAACACGTGGCTCAGGGACTGGTGCCATCGGAGGAATTTTGGCTTTTTTGATCACGGGGAGGTTTACACGGCACCGGGCCTGCTGGCG
>NW_008795495.1:4480501-4496881 GCF_000699145.1 Aptenodytes forsteri | reverse complement strand
TAATGATTCTATGATTCTATGAAAATTAAAAATTGTAAAGGCCCTGAACCCATATATCATTCTGAAATATCAGAAACTAGAATGACCACATTTTGTGTGCCTTCACTGCAGGAAGCTTTGTGAATGTATGTAAAACAGCGAGCAAGGGTCAGCGTGAGAATTCATTATGTTGAGAGAAGCCAAAGGAGCATATGTATTAGAGCATACTTCAAGCCATGAGAAAGACACCGTCTCTGGATACCTGCTTCCTCTTCTTCACATTGCTGTCCAAAGAGGCTTAAGGTCCATGGGGCCACTGGTTCTGTAGGAGGGTAGAACAGGTCAAATTAATTAATCACTTAGACAAAAAGGAGGTATTTTGATTATTTTGACCAAATAAAATCTCTTTGTCCAAGAGAATGACGGGAGAGTGGAGAACTCCCGGTGGAACAGAGAAATGGAAAGTAGCTGTGCTAGAATCAAAACTCTTGACTGACATTGTGCATTAGGGGAGACAGGATGTGTTGTGAGGAAGGAGGTAGCAGGAAGCAGGATGATTGCTGGCATTTAAATAAACTACTTGACTTTTATCAGATAGGGGGAAATGATTACTTGGCACTTATATTAATTGCTGAAGAGACATAGGAGACTTTCATTTTGAGCCTAAGCATGATGGGATACCTCATCAAGGGTGCAGAATAAATTTCACTTGGTCTAAAAAGATTAAATATGAGAAAGAGCATTTTTTTCTTTATACATAGATTGGAGCAGAACTTCACTGGAAGCAATTTGGTGTAGTTTGCTAACGCTGGCTATTAAAGTCCAGAGTTGCTTCCCTAACTGGCCTCATCTGGCAAACTCGTTCCCTGTAGTTGCTGACCTTTGTCCCAAGAAGTGTATCTGTGTTAGCAAGCAGCCCCCTCCTTGTCAACCTGCTCAAGTCCAGGTGTTTTCCTTCTCTGGGCAGAATGTGAAGGTGAGGACAGTCTGCTCCCTTGCAGTTCTCTTCCTCACCTGCATTTCTCCAGCTCACATGGAACCACCTGACGCTTGCTGGGCAGTATATTCCAGATCTGGCAACTTCATTCAGCCAAAGTGTGGTGCTTTTTTATCCCTTTTTTTTTTTCCCCCCCATAACAATGCATCAAAGCATGAGATAAACACAGAAAACTGTCTGTGGTGTTCAGAATGCATTCCACTCTCAGTAAAGGAACTATAGGCATGTATGCAATCAAAACTGTGTTTTGGTAACCAACTTCACTTCAAACTGTCTGAGAAACAGCATATACTTCAGGACTTGATATACATATATGGTATCATTTACAACACCTATGTAGCAAAGGCAGATTAAGAAACTGAAGATTTAGCCATGACCTAAACCCAGTGGCTCAAACTGAGAGATGAATCAGAAGTAGATTCCTGCAGCAGATGACAGAACAGCATCAAAGCTGATCACTGCCGGCTAGAGTGCATGGTTTGGCTGGGTTACCTCTTGTGACAAGAAAGACAAATAGTTAAAATTTTAGTGATAACTGAATTTAGAAAGCATCTTTCCCTAGACTTTTTTTTTTTTTTTCCAGAGAAATACAAAGTTCAGTAAGGAATATATCTGAGATTTCACTGCAATTTCCCAGTGGACACTCATGAATAAAACTGGGAGGAAAGTGTTTTCTCATCACAGGAAGCTCCCATTCTCAATGGGGATTAAACATTCAAAATGTGAAAAAATGTTCATGAATCAGCAGTCTAAAAATGTGCATTAAATATAAATCGCTTCTTTTGTTTTGATTTTCATTATTCTTTTTCATTACATTGTAAAATAATTCATATGTGGTTTTTTTCAATATGACCCAGTATAATCTTAAAAAAAAAATACTTCTAAAATAAAAAAAATACTAATTTGGGGGGATCTAAATGTCAAAACATTTTTCCAAAGCATTTTATCAAAAAGGCTGTCTTTATTTAAACAGATTTCACATTGACAAATTGGAATTTTATAACAAAATACAACTACAATGTAAAATTTCCTGTCAAGTTTAATCACAGATCTACCAAACACCACTGTCTTGTATGATTAAAGTTATTTGTTGGAGCATTGCATTAAATCTGCCTTTATGCCAGTGAGAGCTCCTGTAAGTAGATGCAGACCACTGAATACTCAGGATCCAGTGTGGAAAACTGATGCAAGATGTAATGATATTAAAATATAGGGAGACAACAGGCCTGCATGAAATTACTTCACTGCCCCTCTAAAAAAATTCTTAATTAGTTTTCCATAACCCTAATCTTTGAACGGCAACAGGTCATTGCCAAATTCTAATTATTTTTGAAGCCTCTGTGTAATAAAAATCCTTTCTCAACCTACATATTCTTTGTTAGACAAAAAACATTGACGTATTTTGAAAAAAAATGGCTCACTATTTCATTCCCAACAAACTATGCATATTGTAAAGCACCAGTTTGTCATCAGTTCTGCAGAATCTTTATTGCAAACACAGGCTTGCACAGGTTCGTCTTCATCATGTTACTTTGAATGAGACTACAATGCTTGGGCATCGTCTTTATATAAACATTCAACCTTTTTTAAAGGGTTGCCTTTCAAAAGCAGTACCTGAAGTGATTCATGAACTCCAAGTGACATGACAAGGTTGTGGCCACACTGTCACATGAACCTTTCCTTTTTCAGAGAGATTAGACCCATTTCTACATTCTGTCTTACATGCTCTTTTTATTGTTGATTTTCCTTGTTGTTCCCACGGTTTTCCTTTGTAGTAGCACAGTAAATGTGATTTTTGCCGCTGCTAGGAAAAGGCCACAGGCTTTGTATTGATGTGGCAGTGTAAGATCTCAGGATTTTTCGTGCTTGCCTTGGCCTGAATTGGTCTTAGCTTGCTTTAGTAATTGCCTAGTGGTCAAGTGACTTTTGCCTGACCACTTATAGCTTCATGTCTGGGAATACTGCATGTGGCAAAGGTTTGACAAACCTAGGTAGTCATCATGGGACAAGTTAACAGCCCTTTGTGTTACTCTGGGCTAAGGGATGCTACTGGACGAATTTCAAGCTTTAGCTGGAAGCTGACCTTGTTAAGAAAACGTATGAAAATAATGCCAAGTAGACACCAAGGCTGAGGAGGAAGGGATTCCACTAACATGGACATCATACCCTTCCCAATGAATGCTTCAGGGAGGTGATGATATGCTGTAAAACACACTTATCACTGCTGGAGAAAGAAGATTAGCACTGTCAACCCAACCTAAAGGGACACTGGAAGGTTGAGCATAGTTCCAGGGGAAAGAGGTAGATAATAGTAACTTTTATCTGATAACAATTATAAGGATATGATTTATGAGGTTTTTCTGTATAATTTGGTCTGAATGTATAGCATCAAAAGTGAACTAATGATTTGGATAACTACACTGCTAAAATCCTGATGGGATAAACAAGGTATTAGTTCCATATGTACAGTATGTTCCTTTTTGCTCATAACAAGATTTTGGGTGTGTATCGTCATTTGTTTGATCCAGATAACTTTGTTTCCTTTTGTTGGAATGACAATCACTAATTGCTGGAGTCAGTGTTTTCTCCAGGTTTTAGTTTGGCCTAAAAGATCAGGAACAGAGAATGGAAGCTTATTTTCTTGATTTTTTTGGTTCTGTAACCACAGTTTTCTTTCTAAAAATCTAGCTAATAGATGACCAAGATGAGTAAATTTAGAGAGGGCAGTATTTTATAACCACTCTACTTCTGGATTTTCTAATGAAATAAAATGCTGTCATAATTTGTTACATATCTATTGAACATGTAGAACCACATTATACCTTTGAATATAAAGTTACATCCCCAGATGTACATGAAAAACTTTGAATGCCCTAGACTCTTTTCTTAAGATGTTTGATTTATATGATGTCCTGGTTTCGGCTGGGATAGAGTTAATTTTCTTCCTAGTAGCTGGTACAGTGTTGTGTTTTGGATTTAGGATGAGAATAACGCTGATAACACACTGATGGTTTATTTGTTGCTAAGTAGTGCTTACAGTAGTCAAGGACCTTTCAGCTTCTCATGCCCTGCCAGCGAGAAGCTGGGAGGGGGCACAGCCAGGACAGCTGACCCAAACTGGCCAAAGGGATATTGCATACCATGTGACGTCATGCTCAGTATATTAACTGGGGGGAGTTGGCCGGGGATGGTGACCACTGCTCGGGAACCGGCTGGGCATCGGTTGGCGGGTGGGGAGCACTTGGACTGTGCATCACTTGTTTTGTGTATTATTATTATTATTATTTTTTTATTATTATTATTATTATTTTCCCTTCCTTTTCTGTCCTATTAAACCATCTTTATCTCAACCCATGAATTTTACTTTTTTTTTCCCAATTCTCTCCCCCATCCCACTGTGGGGGTGAGTGAGCGAATGGCTGTGTGGTGTTTAGCTGCCTGCTGGGTTAAACCACGACATATGTCTCCCCAAACCCAATCCGTCTTTTAATTTCTCTGTAGCTACTTTTACTGAACAAGATTAAAAGCAAACCAAAGGAAATAACAACAGGGACAATCAAGTTAGCATGTCAAGGGAGTCTTGTTTACAAACTATAGCCAGCATCAATTCATTTCTGGTTTCAGTTCCTGACCTCCACTTCAAAAGCAATTATTCACAAATGACAAATCTTATGAACTCTGAGGACCTGGCATGTTATGGACCTTGTAAGTTTAATAACCATATGTTTACTAGTTCTAAAAGCTTCGTTTGGCACCTCCAAAGGACCAAGCAGATTTAGCAGCCAGATGTCTGTTTATTGAACTGATATATGCAAATAATATTTGTAAGCAGTAAGTTGGGATTCTAAAATGGTGCCTATAGTAAAAAAGACAAAAATATAAACTAGGCTTGCATATACTTTTATTGCTTCAAAAACATCAGAATCAAGACTATTGTCTCTAGACAAAAGTATTTTTTTCCTTTTGCTTTCACAAATAATAGATTGATGATCCATAAATTGCCTTCTGTGCTGGAAACCCAAAAGGCTTTTAGACTACAATGTAAAACATGATAGATTGATGATCCATAAATTGCCTTCTGTGCTGGAAACCCAAAAGGCTTTTAGACTACAATAGTAAAACATGACTTGCTTGATTATCCTGTTATTCTTTTCAAATACACTGATTTTTTTTCCCAAGCAATTAAACATTTTCAACGTTTTGAACATTTGCAATTACTATTGTTTTCTGTGGTTCATTCCTCAGAAGATTTAATTCCACCCCTAATTATAAAAAGTAACCCCTATTATGAATAATACCTTATTCTGTTCACTGTGCCAATAAAAACTGGAAAAAGTGGAGATTGAGATATGTATTAATCTATATAAGAATGGCAGATGCTATCCTTTTACCAATGCAAATACGTGGTGTATCTTGTCCAGTAAAGATAAGTTAAAATAATTCTCCCATGATCCAAATTATTATTATTATTGAAGTAACCAAAATCAGACATTGCCATTCATTCCCTTTGCTATAGAAAAGCTCCTTCTCTGGGAGCTATTGTTTATCTCCTTATTTAAATTCTAGTTGGTGTTTCTCAGAAGCAAACCTCATAGAGATTCTTTCTAACACTGACAATGTTTGGTAGCAAACACAAAAAGCCTGCAGTTTATTACGCGCATTTTGATTTATAAGTAAAGTCTCATTTGGTTAACAGCTTTATTTATCTTATTGCTATCCCAAGGAAATCAATGGCTGACAAGAGTTTGAAATTAAAATGCAGTCAAACTGAAGTACCTCCAGAACAAATAAATTACCTACTACCATTGAAATACTTAATCTCTTTGCTGAACATCTTTGAAATATTTAAACATAGAATTAACAACAACTTTATATTACAGAGGACCTGTGTAATGTTCATCAGTGTCATGCCTAAGAGCCTTCTGAAAGCAATTAAATAATGTAAGCCATGGTTCACTATTTGTTTTAATGGTATATTGAAAAAGAGTCAAAGGTATTTGACTTCTGTTTGTGACTGTGTTTGTCGTATCCGGTTCCTATTGTGTTAGTTTCATCCAACAGGCTGTTGGTTCTGTGTTGCAAAGGCCAGGGAGGTTTCCTCCTTTCATTCCCATCTTTGATGAGTATTTTGGCTTCTGGAAGTGTTTTTAATCTTCCTCTGAGACAATGGTGACAGGCTATGGCCAGAGATGGGTCAGATGTGCTAGCCCTCCACATGGTACTAAAAGTCTGAGAAACATGGCTTGTGTCTTGTTCACATGTTCAGGATTAATGTGATCATCAGATTTGGAGTCAAAAAGACTGTCATCCTCAGCCTAACTGGCAGTGAACATTGCCTTCTTGGTTTTGGTTTTCCAACTTCCTCTTTGGCATAGGGCATGGTTCATTTCATAGGATCACTTGGATGACTTTTTTTAACCAGCTGCCACTTCAGGGACTTACGACATTGGTGATGCCTTCAATCTCTCTTGCTCCTATATTGTTCCTTCTGGGGCTTTGAACTCTGTGGCAGGTTTGCCTTGGCTAGCAACCAAGCACCCATTCAGCCGCTTGGCCCCTGCCCTCAGCAGGATGGAGGGAGGAAATAGGAAGGACAGGAATGAGAAAGCTCATGGGTTGGACCAAAGACAGGGAGATTGCTTACCAATTACCGTTGTGGGCAAAACAGCCTCAACTTGGGGAAAATCAACTTAACTTAGAATCATGGAATCATAGAAGCATAGAATCATTAAGGTTGGAAAAGACCTCTAAGGTCATTGAGTCCAACCGTCAACCCAACACCACCATGACCACTAAACCATGTCCCTAAGTGCCTCATCTACATGTCTTTTAAATACTTCCAGGGATGGGGACTCCACCACTTCCCGGGGCAGCCTGTTCCAATGTTTCACCACTCTTTCAGTAAAGACATTTTTCCTCACGTCCAATCTAAACCTTCCCTGGCGCAACTTGAGGCCATTTCCTCTCGTCCTATCGCTAGTTACTTGGGAGAAGAGACCGACACCCACCTCGCTACAACCTCCTTTCAGGTAGTTGTAGAGAGCGATGAGGTCTCCCCTCAGCCTCCTTTTCTCCAGGCTAAACAGTCCCAGTTCCCTCAGCTGCTCCTCATAAGACTTGTGCTCCAGACCCCTCACCAGCTTCATTGCCCTTCTCTGGACACGCTCCAGCACCTCAATGACCTTCTTGTAGTGAGGGGCCCAAAACTGAACACAGGATTCGAGGTGCGGCCTCACCAGGGCCGAGTACAGGGGCACGATCACTTCCCTACTCCTGCTGGCCACACTATTTCTGATACAGGCCAGGATGCCATTGGCCTTCTTGGCCGCCTGGGCACACTGACGGCTCATGTTCAGCCAGCTGTCGACCAACACCCCCAGGTCCTTTTCCGCCAGGCAGCTTTCTAGCCATGATGCATCAAGCATTAGGCAGTCCCTGGTTTTGTCCATAATGATAAAACTAAATGATAAAACGGTGACCTTGCTCTGGCCTTGACACCAGGTAACACACAGAACAGCTATCTTTGCATGACATAGCCCTTGGCCCTGGATATTCTCTGGTGATGCTAAGTTATAACTGACGTGTTGTGAGAATGTATTTTAATTCACTTCAAAGTGTCTGAAATAATGCGATGACTGTGTTGCAGCCCATCACAGAGGTGTTGTCACGGCATGAAACACAGAGTGAATTATTTGTGTCCTCAGGTGTGGCTACAGGGTATATGGAGACAGGCTTCAAAGCTGGCTGGACTAGTACTGGTAGACTGTGGAGGCTGGAGACAGTGAAATTTGATGAAGTCTCATCTATGCTGCCTTTTTGAGGAATCCCTGGAGTGAACTATGTTGAGAAAGCCTAGGCTTTGTCTTGAGATGAGTTAACCGAGATGGAAACAGGAAGCCACCAAGCAGTTAGGCAATGTGGACGATCAGGGTTCCAGTGCTTAAGCAATTCCTTGGCCTTCAGGTATGCATAGGTGTAGATGTATCCTGAATACCTTGGAAGAAAAGGCAAGTACGGGGATACACAAAAGCATTTAGATCTTTTCAGGTGCCCATCAATTATCAGGAAGTAGATGAAAATCTTACCTAACTTGTAGATTTTCACATAAAGCATTTGTCCCACTAAAGTAACTTTTTTATATGTGTGTAGATAAAACTGTGGATTTGGGTCTCATAAGGATCCACTTAAGTCTTATGTGCTGTGGTACTGAGAGTCACTGAAATGTCTATGGATCCTGCCACTTGAAGCCAGGTTGAGTTTAGATTGGTTAGGAAGGCAACACAGGGAGAAGAAGATAGGACCCTATTTTCTCTGTTGGCTGGAGTTGCCTGTAGTTCCTAGCAATTTCTTTTGTTCTTTTTCTCTCTCTCTTGCTGCAAATGAATAGCTTGATTAGTACACAGATTTATTTAGTTGTATTTATGTATATGCATGAAAATGAACTGCTGAACTCTGCACAAATACTCAAAAAAACTGCTGAAGGAAAGCTGAGCTGAAGTAATTAATTTGCATTCAGTTTTTAAGTTCCATAGTACTATGGTCCTCTTGTTTGTAGGAATTATTCCACAGTGTAGATTAGGAGTATAAACCTAGCCTCCCAGCCAAATATCATTCACCAGCACCATTTGTCTAGTCTTCGGCCCATTTCTTGCTCTTCTTTTTCCCAGAAAAATAAAAATAAACAGAGTTTATTCCCAGAAATAAGTAATCATATTAGAACTGAGTATGATCCCTCTTATCTCTAACAATGCAAAATAGATTTAGGAAGCCATAAACAGCCAGAAGAGCAATGGTTCATGAGGCTTCCACAAAAATGTGTTTGAACTGCAATGACTTTCTCAGAATATTCTCAGGAACTTGCATTTTCATTTTCAAAATAAATTTTACTATAAAAGGAAGATCTTTGGATAACCTTGGAGGATGCACAACCCAGGAAAACCAGCTCCAAACTGGGAAAGAACACAGGACAGGACTTTTGGCAGATTATGACACTGTACAGATCTTCTAGTTGAAGAAAGGCTATCTGTTTGGATGAAAGCAGAAATTGTGAATATCAAATTGGGAGTGAAGATAACATTGTGGTGAAGATAATAGATTAAAATTCAGGAGAGATGGATTTAACTCATAGCTCTGCTTTCTTGCCAATTTTATGACAGTTATTTCTTCCCTCTTTTTTTTTGGTCTACACACATGGATGAGATATTTCATTCCCTCTATCTCTTGTCTATCTTCTCTGTTTAGAATGTGACTTCTGCCATGAATAACTTTAATGAACAATGCATACATAAGCCCACTGTGAAGTCTCTAGACAAACTCTTTGGTGACTCTAGTTCATAGTTCTGCAATCCAAGAACAGTCACGACCAGCCACAATGAAAACCAGAATCTGAGGATACTAAATGCAAAGAGAAGGAAAAATGGCATTGAAATAATGGGTGATAATCAGAATCCTTTCAAATGAGAACCTAAGTCTGTATACTGTATCAAAGCAGAGATACTGATAAACGTGAGGGAGTCAGTAGTCATATCTTTTTAATTCCTACGTTTCATCATCATCCATCACAGTTAGACAGTTGCTAAGCATTCTGGACACAAACTGACTTTCCTGCTTTTTCAATCAGCATTCAAATGTTATATTGCTCAAGTTGTTAGCTTCCCCCCACAACTTCCATGTATTGATGAGCCTTGATCCTAGCTGTGTGCATTGCTGTAAACCTTAAGTCTTCCTTTCAGGTACTGTTGAGTTACTACTAGCAGTGACACACAAATTTAAAGTTCGTTTATTTCATTCTTTCACAATCACTCAAATTCAGCCTAGTATTTTATGTTTTATCTTCCCTGATTAGTATGTCAGCTGCATACAGATGTAAAGCTATACAACCAGTTAGTTATTGATAATAGAAAGCATCTATACAGGGAATACCCTGTTTTGCAGGAAAAAGAAAGGGTAGGTATCTGCCTCAAGGGTTCAAAGCCCAAAGATGTTACAGGGAGACTTTTCTTTGTCTTCAGTGGTCAGGCCACAAGTGATCCATATCTGTAAAATTAATAAGCCTGTTGCTCAATTGTACTGTCAAAAGGAAAAAAGAACTGATGCATTTGAGCATTTTTATTTTTAGCTTGATGCAAAACTGTATTAGGTATAATCCCATTTTTCAGAGTGAATGAAATCCCATGTTATCTGAAAAGCTAGAGCTGCTCTCTCAGATTTATGGAGCTTAACTTGTTTAGCTTGACAGATGCTGTTCAGGATCAAAAGACATTGATGTAAACAATGCTGTATCTTCAAGGTCAGGAAAACTCTAGGGAAGAAGTGGTCTTGGTACAATGTAGGATAGAAGGAAGAAGCATGTTAAATGTATAGATAACTATAACCCTCTGAAACAGTATGATAGTTTTCATAAGCATGAGTCCCAGGACATAAGACAAGTCCAGTCAGGCAAATGCAGTGATATTCTGCTGCTCACACATAAGATTACTCATAAGATCGCTGTATGATGGTCTCTTATTTTTAGTAAATCCTTAGCTTAAGTCCTGTTCTTTTATCTCACTGCTTCTCTAGGATGTCCTGAGACAGATTCTTTCCATATTTCCACGATCTTCTTATTTTGCAATATAAAAATAGTACAGTCTTTAAATGATTCTCTTCAATATTTTGCTACAATCTGGAAAAAACTTACTAATTTCTGGACAGAGGCCTTAATGTTGGATAGACTGTGTAGAAATATGTAGTTTCTTTCCATTGTGAGCACTGTTATTGTAAGAAGATTTGTGAGTCTCCCAGTCTTTGAAAACGTAATTCCAAGGGAGCACCAAAACATGGGAGAAGACTTTGTGGCAAGTCTATGCTCCTTTGTACAGCTTTAAAAGATGTTTGACCCCAAAGCTAATACCCATCTAATAAAGGTTGGAGTGATTTCAAGAACTGAATGATGCTTACATGCTGATTACTATTTAGTCATTTTTGCCACACAGTCAAGTTAAGCGTTCTTGCTAGTATTTATTCTATAAATAGTATCTCTTCAAGACTTTCCCCTTGGTTATTTTGCTAATAGTTAACCTTTTTTTTCTTTCTTTCTCTTTTTCTTTTTTTTTAGCCCTAAGATAAGTTTAACTATGTGGAAGAGCAGAATGTCAGTTCTTGTTCCATTTTTAGGTTTAATTGGTGTTTCTGGCACAGTACCTCGTGGGCACAAAGATACCAGTCAGTACCTGACTGGAGGCTGGTGAGACAGGCAAAGTCTATGGCAGGTATGGCAGGTATATGGATCTCTAACAAAGCCATAGTTTTACTGAAACCTGTCATTGCAGAAGAAAGGAGGGAACAACTGAAGGCTACCTTTACAGGCTTCTTACAGGTCTTTACACTCAAATATTTTATTAGGTAGGCATCCAACTCTCTGACCCATATAGAAAAAATGGGAAATTAGCATAAATGTTCATATTCAACCAAATGGAAGTACCATTATTAGAACAAAAAGCACTGAATGCAATCAGTCCAGCTGTGTTACATCCAAGAAATCTTCCCTGGTTAGGAAATATTTCGTTCCAAACCAGAGATTTCTTCTTTATTTCAAACAAGCTAATAACTGTGAAGACATTTTACAGATTATGAGACAAGTGTCTAGTTGCTTCCAGCAATGTTTTTTTTTTCCACATGTGAGAAACAGGCTAGCTTTTCCCATCTCTAGCATTGTAATTCAGTCTGCTACAATATGTTGCAGAAACAGGAAATTTGACACTTCCAGAAAACTATTGGCTGCAATTTGTAACATGTTGCAGAATTGTGAAGTCACAGAAATGGCATTTCTATGAATGTCACAGTCTTGTTGGTGGAACTAATGACACTATAATAAATAAATGAATTAATGGTATGATTATTGAATACTACCCACACTCAGTGTTATAGATATTGCAGAGAAGTGGTATTGCACAATTCCGTAATCTAGTAAATCATCTGGGACTGATGCTCAGAATTTGTCTCCTGCTGGTGAGCATGTAGTATTGTATAGCCGAACACCTAAGCAGAAACTTGAAAAGTATCAAAACATCTAAATGATTTTTCATATGTAAATTTTATTACCTACATCAGCACCTACTACACATAAAAGCATTAACAGCTTTCAGAATGTTCCCAGGAGTGGGAATACGTTTCTTTAATTTCTAGCTACAAAGAAAGCCTCTACTGTTAATGCTTAATTATGAAGTCCTCTGAAAGTCAATTTTTTCCATCATTGTAAATATAAGTTAAGACAGTGGCTTTTATGATAAATAACTACTATACTCTTCAGGTAAAGGAGGAGCCCAAATTTTCTGTTGCTATCAACTGACATCTTAAAGATTAACCATGAAGAAGAAGATTTTAATGAACCAAATGAATGTCACCGTCAGTACCATCCTCTCTGTATTAATCAATTCGGTATTCGATTCCATTTGCTGTACTTGTCCTAACAATATCAGTTTTCAGAGGACCAAAGATCTTCTTTTTTACCTCTGAATGCATAACTGCACTACAGAAGAGATGAAAGGAAAGTTAGACATTTTGTTCTTCACAGCAAGGTCATCTGAAGAGGAAAGAAGAGTTTGTTTGAAATTTGTAAGGGAAACAGGTTTTTTTTTTCCTACTAACACAATCTGCAAGGAAACAAAGTTCTAATTATTGGTTTGAGTTTTCTGCTGACTTGTGGAAGCATTTTAATTAGTTGATAGTATTCATATTTTCACAGTTTTTTTGTGCAACTTTAAATAAAATCTAACATTCTTAGCTTGATTCCTAAAGAATCAGGCTTACATGATCACTGTCTGGTTGTCCTTAACTTTTGAACAGTGAACTTACTGACCATTTCAGCTGCATTTGAGTCAAAAGGAGAGGAACCTAGCTGTCTGTAAGACTTACAGGTCTCTTCTGGGTAGAGAAAGGAGACCCTGTACCAGCCCTCACTAAGAGAAAGGCTGCTGAATGAGTGTATGTATTACTAGACAGGTGTGAACCCATGTGGGAAAACAATGTGAATGCTTTAAACAGGAATAAAAATATTTTATCAGAACTTCCAATCGACCCTAAGATTCAAATGCACAGAAAAAAAAATGCTTGGTAAATTTTGGTGCTCTCATTACTGCTTTTTGAAGATTTTCCTCTTGATTCTGTTAAAATAAAAGCTGAGACAGTGGAGCTTAACACTATAGCAGATGGTGGGCTTCATAACAAAATACATAGATGTGGAATCCCAGATCCCACAGGACACTAGTAATGATCTCATATAACTTCTCCCGAAGTACCAAATCTATTTAATCCCTTATGGGGTCTCCCTTCATGCATACAGCATGGGTTATGGAAGGGGGAGGATAAGATTCCAAGGTGGTGCCAGACTTCGGTGTCCAAGAGTTTGACTGATCAGGCAGTGATAAATAAGTGCTAGGACAGAGAAGGATCCTTCCAGAAGTTTTTCCTTCTCCTGCTGCATGTAGAAAGGGTTACATGAGGGTCCATGAAACATATTTCAACTACCGGATAGCTCTACAGATCCCCTGCAGGTCAGGAAATTGATTTTTTTGCCTTTCATCTGTGAACCTACAAAAGCATTGCATAAAGAATTTAGACATAAAAGATTCTTCAAGGAGAGATATCTTTATAATTTATTATCTCAGTTTGATTTATAATGGGTACCCAAATAATGAAAATTCCATTGCAATCACAACTTTTCCTGGAAAAGAATTAATACTGGAGTTAAGGTAACTTGCTTCGTGTTCTAATGGTCATTGAGAAAATCTGAAAAATGAGTACATATAATTACTTAACCATACATTGTAAACACCACTTAGAAACTTCAAAATGTTAATGTGAATGTGAATCATCACTTTTTTCTCAGGAACACAAAATGTATCTGAAGTTCATGCCAGAAATCTTATGTTGTTAAGGGTTTTATTACCTGAAATGCAGAACTTCAGGCTATTCATTTCCTTTAAAGATATTGCAGTAAATGTCATTGTTAGCTGGAAACTTAAGTGTCAGGGATTAATACTACACTCATTATTCTGTTAGACAAGAACAGCAGCAGTGCAAGGGATTAAGAAGTGATTGGAAATAAAAACAATGAGAAAAGTGCCGCTCTAATAATTCTTAGTTATCAAGAAATAACTGTGTTAGTTCTTTAGAAGCAAAGAAGCAGCACTGTTCTGGATTCAAGCTTGTTATTATATTCATGTGACATAGCAAACTTTCCAAATTCTCTGGGCTGGCCAAATACAAGCTGAAGCTAGTGTTACAGTTTAGCTGAAATTGCATGAAAAGGCCTCATAGAAACACTGCAGTGTCTCACTAATTTAGCACTTCAGAGCATCAAAGCACTGTGTAAACATTAACTAAATGTTAGTCATAGCTCCTTGGATCTGTAAGACAAAAAATAATATCTCCCTCCCTCGTAGATGCATTAGAGTTGCAGTTTTACTTGTCGCATAGAGGCACTGAAGAGAGGAAGTCATATTGTCATTCAGATTACATGAGGAAACTCTGCATCCAGCTCACCATGCTCTGTGAAATATCATTTGGATAGGACAGAACGTGTGATATGTGAGAGCAGATTTAAAATAAATAAATAAATTTTAAAAAGGTTAAACAACCTAATTTGCACAAGCCAACAATTTTTTTCAATATTTAGTATTTCAATATTTATTATTTACATACATTGATCCTTTTTACATGTCACCTGCTTCAGTTATGCTGTTTAAAGATCTCTGGTGATATGAGAAGAGCCTGTACAGAGAGAGAGAGAGTTTGGGGCTTAGCACTACTGAAAAAGGTTTGAAAGTACATCTGCAACCCAATCTACCTACCTGGGTACTTGATGTGAAGCAAACTGAAGCACTGTTTCACCTAAAAGCCTCCTAAAGCAAGCACCTTACCTAGTCAAGAGAATGAGAAGGATCTCTCCGATATGTGCAGATTCCAAGATTCAGAGCCTCTCTCAAATGTAGCAATAGCCTACAAAATCTAAAAGGAGATGAATATACTCAGAAACTGTGCAGAATTTATACATAGTAAGAGCAGCGTAAGAATTCAATCCGTTTCTAGTTAAGAAAAGGATTCCCACATTTGATCTCTATCTTCTGTGTTAACCTAAATTTCTTTCCTTTCACTGTTGCTTTCATCCCTCATAGGAATACAGCTCCAGGGTAATAGCAAGGTGAAAGAGTAACACAACAGCAAAAATGAGTCTTTCACTGCATCATAGAAACTCTTTCTAACCTCGTCCCCATTCTAAGATGCATTTCCAGTTTGACATAGTTAGGTCTAGCGGATGAAATTAATCTTTGCCAGGTCTTGTTATCTTACTATGATAACAAATAAGATGCCATATGTTTTTAGTTTTTACAGATGACTTACCTTGTCAGTAGATTCACATATCCTAAACTTTTGTTTTACTAAGAGTGCAGATGGTTCAGGAAGAGTGTGTAGCACGCCCATAATGTCGTCTGGTGAGATACAGCCCAGAACAAGCTACATGACATGAGGTCTTTGTTTCAGTAAAGAAGAGGACCAAGAATCCCCCGTTTATCCTGGGGGGAGGGAGAGAAACCAGCTGAGTGACATCAAAAGTGACAAAGGCAGGTCAAAAATCAGGCGAAAAAAGTAAAGCCTTTAAAGCTCTAGCAGTCTCCTGCATGCACTACCAAACTTACAGCTACCGATCCAGCTCCGGTTCAACCTTTTACCTTAAACCATGCAATAAAGCAGGTGAAGGTCTTTTTTTAAGTGGTAGCTGTAACAGCAGGATCTGCTTGTGCAGTACAATATGAGCTGCATTCAAACATTGTATAATGAGTTGTATCTGAAAATATGGTTATCTGCTTGTGTCCATTGGACTTGTGATAGTTACAGTTTTCTTTCTGTAAATCCAGAAACAGAAAGGAAACAGACCTTCAGCAGCAAGTAGAAGTCTAATAAAATTCTTCAATGAGAAATTTTGTGTGTTTTTTTCATGAATTTGAAAAAACTGAGATGTACAAATCACTGTGCATTTCCATCTTGTTCAAGATCAGTGGTCACATAAGCCACTCATTCCCAGAACATTTCAGTCCTATGAAAGGATCAAGAGCAGAATTCAGCTGTTCCAGGAATCGTAATAGGTGATTAAATGAACATTCAACTCATTCCCATATATTAGTATGATATACAATGATTTGCTGTCAGCCAAGAGGATGACCTGAGCAGAGAGATTTCGTATAAACTAAGGGATAGGCATGAAAGACAATAATTGACTGTCGTGGTTTAACACCAGCCAGCAACTAAGCACCACACAGTCGCTCGCTCACTTCCCCCACCAGTGGGATGGGGGAGAGAATCAGAAGAGTAAAAGTGAGAAAATTCGTGGGTTGAGATAAAGACAGTTTAATAGGGAAAGCAAA
>NW_008795495.1:4471101-4480169 GCF_000699145.1 Aptenodytes forsteri | reverse complement strand
AATAACGAAAACCTCCCTGTATTATCAACACTGTTTTCAGCACAAATCCAAAACATAGCCCCATACTGGCTACTATGAAGCAAATTAACTCTACCCCAGCCAAAATCAGCACAGTTGCATATTAAAGGGCAAAGGAATCTACATGGCCACACAAATTTCCAGACAACATGACTTTGGCAAAAATTGCAGCTGCACCTACTCAGAGGATCCTGTCAGCCTGGGGTGGGGTGGATCAGGAGGGAACAGAATGGGAGGGTGGAGGAAGAGAGCAAGGTGGATGAAAGGAAAGATATGAAAGCTGAGCACCTGCCTAGAGGTAGGGATTGACACTGTTACAGTTCTACAAAAAGGCAGCATTTCTGGAGGCTAGCATTGTGGTATTTGATGGTGAAATTCATAGAATTCTGTATAAATGTTTTAACATTTTACAATTCTCTTGTTGTTAATGACATAGTTAAAGTAGCAGAGAAAACATCTCACTTGACATTTATATCGAGTGCATTTTCTGTTTAACAGTCTGCTAATAGGTGCAGGACACTTTGAGTTACAACCACATCATTATGGATTATTGTTATAGAAAAGGCAAATCTGAAGTTTAGAGTGATAGTCTTGGTAGATCCTCTAAATTTAAATCATATTTGAGCATGATTTGAAGTTCTCAAGGTTGTCTCAAATCAGATTTTCAGCTTAAATTAATATCCTGGTTTTGTAGATTAAAGTTCTTGTTGTAAAAGTCAGATTATTTTCAGTATGTTTTAGGCTTCCCCCTGCAAAGAGATGTGAAGGAGGAGGAGTACTGTTTCTACACAACATTGATTGTTTACTTTTTGTTAACAGCAACAGCTGTGAAAGAGCCATCCTTAGATCTGCCGAATGATACACTTGCTGGTCTGCAATCCACTGGAGTTCAGAGAAATTCACTGTCTTTTAATTTAAAGCTTCATTCTCTTTAGTTTAAAGCCTCACATCTGGCACTGGATTTGGTCTTTTGACTTTCACAGTGGAGACGGCGGTTCTCGCATGGATTTCTAGAGGTTTCCCTGTTGTTCCTTTAGGTTGACAGGGCAAAGCTGTCAGCTGTCAACAAGGTGCCAGACAAACCTCATGTCTTTATTTAACACTTGACCCTGAGGACCTGATTTCTCAAGTGTCCTGAATGCAACTATTGACGCTACACCTGCAGTCGCTATCTTTAATCACAGTAGGTAGCACGAGGAAAACATCTTTTAGATATTTTAGGGGGGATTTTCTGAGCCACTGGTGGCTGGATGACATTCCTTCATGTCCTGTCTCCCATTTCCCTTCATGCTTTTGGAAACCTCCTACTAATAAGTTCATCTCATCAATACAGTATCTCATTAAGGACAAGAAATGCAGCATTTCTCTGGAGCTATACATATTCCTTCAGGTGACTCTGAGTATTTAATTACAAGGGCTTAAAGAGAAATGGGTGGGATTCAATCCCCCTCACTTAGACCTTTAACATTTCTTTCACCTATTTCATTACTGTTTAATTTCTGATTCATGCTGTTATCATTTATTATTTAACTCACTATATTGCCTGATTCTATAGGGTGAGTTAGGGTGCTGTTTATTGAAAAGATGTACATAATAAAATACTAAAGCGTCATGTCATTGCTTGATAGAACTTTTAAATTAAATGCCTCAGAAAAATACAAAGGGGTAGTTAGTAAGCTAGTTAAGCAGTCTAGCTTGTTTACAAGGAAACACAACATGCCTGAAAGGAACTTGTAATTTTAAAAATTAACAACCTGGCTTTCATTCAAGGGTGAAGTATCTTCAAGAGCACAAATCGACCGTGAAATCCAATAACTCTCTTCTCTGACACAATGTAGACAGAATTTTTAATGCAGATTTTTAATGATTTATGTAAGAAACTTTAGCCCTGAAAAATGCAACATGATTTCAATAGTGGGAAGGAAACTGGGACAATCCTTACTGCTTAAATAGAGGTGGCTCTTTATGAAGCCATCATAGCCACTTTATTTGGCAGTGGTACCAATATTTTGACTGAGCTCCATGGAATCTCTTGTCAATGGCAGAACTTTCCTATCCCATACCATGTTTCTCCAGTAGGTTGAGTATCTTGGGATATAGGAGTTATTTATTCTCTTTCTAATCCTTAATGTTCTCCAGAGGCCTGTCCCTGCTTTCAAAATAAAAGGGCCCGCTGCTTTGGGAGTTATGTAGTTTAACGGGAGATGCTATGGGATCATAAATATACACTCCCACTTTACAGTGTCTTGGAAATGTATTACACAAATCTGTGTGGATATGCTTCATGTCAGCTTGATTTTATAAGTTTGTTTTACAGTGCTGTTCTCCTTAGTTAAGTATTTACACAAGCCACTCTTATTTGTCCTGTATCATTACTTCCAACCTTGATGGACTTTACCCATGCATGCCATTATTGACTTCATTGCTGTCACCTGAAAAATGTGGTATCCTTTCAAACCATTTGTTTGGTAAAACTGACTTTATCACTGGCAGTTTTGAAGGCTTTTAGAAATCTGAATTAAGTAACTAAAAGAACTGAATAATGAAGTTAATTCATCAGGAAAAAAAATGTTTGCATACAAAATGAAGGGCCTGGGAATTAGCACTGTAGGACCAGGACAGAACTCAGCATTTCCATTAGTGCTCCTAGATCGCCAGGAGCCAGGGATCTCAGCAATAAAATGTGGCGGTAGATGAAGGGAATAATATGATATTGCCGGGGTACTGAGCCTGATACACAAGACATAATGCAGGTACTGTGACTGTTGTAAGCTCAGGGCAATAGGGATCTGTTCTCATCTATTCCAAGAGTTAATTTAGCTCCTTCAGCAGCAGCTCTCTGTGTATTCCTGAATGAAAGGAGATGGTATGTGTAAAAAATATACACTGCTGATTTTAACCCGCTATCTTCCCTCCACTCAGAGCTGTAGTCACAGCATAGCCAAAACAGAACCTGTCTTCATCTCTTTGATAACCTGTTAATAGTTTCCTATTTAAAATCTCATTTATTAGCATGACAACTCGAGCTACAAGGATTTCACTTGAGACAGGGCTGTAATGCCACTGGTGGCTGGATGACATTCCTTCATGTCCTGTCTCCCATTTCCCTTCATGCTTTTGGAAACCTCCTACTAATAAGTTCATCTCATCAATACAGTATCTCATTAAGGACGAGAAATGCAGCATTTCTCTGGAGCTATATATATTCCTTCAGGTGACTCTGAGTATTTAATTACAAGGGCTTAAAGAGAAATGGGTGGGATTCAATCCCCCTCACTTAGACCTTTAACATTTCTTTCACCTATTTCATTACTGTTTAATTTCTGATTCATGCTGTTATCATTTATTATTTAACTCACTATATTGCCTGATTCTATAGGGTGAGTTAGGGTGCTGTTTATTGAAAAGATGTACATAATAAAATACTAAAGCGTCATGTCATTGCTTGATAGAACTTTTAAATTAAATGCCTCAGAAAAATACAAAGGGGTAGTTAGTAAGCTAGTTAAGCAGTCTAGCTTGTTTACAAGGAAACACAACATGCCTGAAAGGAACTTGTAATTTTAAAAATTAACAACCTGGCTTTCATTCAAGGGTGAAGTATCTTCAAGAGCACAAATCGACCGTGAAATCCAATAACTCTCTTCTCTGACACAATGTAGACAGAATTTTTAATGCAGATTTTTAATGATTTATGTAAGAAACTTTAGCCCTGAAAAATGCAACATGATTTCAATAGTGGGAAGGAAACTGGGACAATCCTTACTGCTTAAATAGAGGTGGCTCTTTATGAAGCCATCATAGCCACTTTATTTGGCAGTGGTACCAATATTTTGACTGAGCTCCATGGAATCTCTTGTCAATGGCAGAACTTTCCTATCCCATACCATGTTTCTCCAGTAGGTTGAGTATCTTGGGATATAGGAGTTATTTATTCTCTTTCTAATCCTTAATGTTCTCCAGAGGCCTGTCCCTGCTTTCAAAATAAAAGGGCCCGCTGCTTTGGGAGTTATGTAGTTTAACGGGAGATGCTATGGGATCATAAATATACACTCCCACTTTACAGTGTCTTGGAAATGTATTACACAAATCTGTGTGGATATGCTTCATGTCAGCTTGATTTTATAAGTTTGTTTTACAGTGCTGTTCTCCTTAGTTAAGTATTTACACAAGCCACTCTTATTTGTCCTGTATCATTACTTCCAACCTTGATGGACTTTACCCATGCATGCCATTATTGACTTCATTGCTGTCACCTGAAAAATGTGGTATCCTTTCAAACCATTTGTTTGGTAAAACTGACTTTATCACTGGCAGGTTTGAAGGCTTTTAGAAATCTGAATTAAGTAACTAAAAGAACTGAATAATGAAGTTAATTCATCAGGAAAAAAAATGTTTGCATACAAAATGAAGGGCCTGGGAATTAGCACTGTAGGACCAGGACAGAACTCAGCATTTCCATTAGTGCTCCTAGATCGCCAGGAGCCAGGGATCTCAGCAATAAAATGTGGCGGTAGATGAAGGGAA
This sequence comes from Aptenodytes forsteri, assembly GCF_000699145.1. Lineage (NCBI taxonomy): Eukaryota > Metazoa > Chordata > Aves > Sphenisciformes > Spheniscidae > Aptenodytes > Aptenodytes forsteri. The sequence continues at coordinate 4,475,624 of NW_008795495.1, read as the reverse complement.
TAATATGATATTGCCGGGGTACTGAGCCTGATACACAAGACATAATGCAGGTACTGTGACTGTTGTAAGCTCAGGGCAATAGGGATCTGTTCTCATCTATTCCAAGAGTTAATTTAGCTCCTTCAGCAGCAGCTCTCTGTGTATTCCTGAATGAAAGGAGATGGTATGTGTAAAAAATATACACTGCTGATTTTAACCCGCTATCTTCCCTCCACTCAGAGCTGTAGTCACAGCATAGCCAAAACAGAACCTGTCTTCATCTCTTTGATAACCTGTTAATAGTTTCCTATTTAAAATCTCATTTATTAGCATGAAGCTACAAGCTACAAGGATTTCACTTGAGACAGGGCTGTAATGGTCTGGTAATGGTTCAATAGAATAGTGAGATGAATGAATTTTTTTAAATACTGGTTTCTGTACATACCATTACCATCCACCTTACAGAGGTGGAATGACTTCTTTCATGCCAGCTCTAGATATGTTCTTCCTTTATACTCGGTACAACCTTTTTTTCCCATTCCTGAAGTTCTCAAAACAGTGAAGTGCTTTGTATCTTCAGCTCACAAAGAAGTCAAGACTGGAGGAAGGGCTGTCTGCTCCTCTAGACGATGTTACAGCAGATCCAAAGCCAAGTAAAAATGTTGCTGTGAAAATGTCCCTCTACCCCTTACTTCTTTTTTGCCTTCCTTACTGTGTGGAGACCTGAGTAGAAAGCTGAGATAGAAGCTAGCTAATTTATCTGTAGGGACATCCTTCCTCACAGGTAATTCTCAGCTGGAGAAAATGTGTGGTACAAATAAAGTACCAATGGAAAAGACAACATGAGCCAGAACCTCTGTTGTAGAGTTAATGAGAGACTCAGTAAAGTTGAGTGTAAAGTACTTGAACTACCATAGATGTGGGGGAAGAAGGGGTCCTTAAGTTGGTTTATGTGACCTTCACTGTATCACAGAATTTCATCCAGCTGCATTGGCAGTAAGCCTACAATCCAGTAAAAAAAGACCTAGGTGATGCAAATGTGCACATTGTGAAGATAAACTCATGTACTGCACTGATAAAACTCTATCTAGCATGCAATGAATGTGAAAAAAAATAAAAATACTATTGAACTTATTGTTCTTGGGTATGGGTGCTGATCACCAGACTCTCAAGTCCAATCAAGAGCTCTGTTTTTAGGGATCAAATGTAAAGTTTTCTCCATTCGATCTCTCCATTCCACAGAAAGATTTTAAAAATCAGAATTGTTATCCTGTTTTAGATGACTGAAATGCAGGCATTGACAGAGACGTAAGATGTGGGGAAACAATCTTTTTTTACCACTGAAGTGTTTTCATAAAGTATTTGAAAAGGAAGGAGATAAGCAAATTCGTCGTTATTATTGTTAAATTAAAGGAAGCAGAAGGTAATCCATCAACAGCCTGATATATAACACAAAAATCCCAGGAGTTTTCTAGTCATTCTATATTTGGCAGTGGAGCCAGTAAATCTCTCTTAAAGCTGGCCAGCTGAAGGAAGCTACTCTAAATCTCAGTTTCTGAGGTTTGCAATTGCCAAGTAGCTAATCCCATTCTCAGCTTTAGACAGTCACTTTGGACCACGTTCAAGGTGAGAAGAACAGTGTGAAAGCTAGTGGTTACAGAGAGAAAGATGGGTATCACAGGGTGGTGCTATGAATTTAGGTTTTCAGTGCCTGGTGAAGCTGTCTTCCTTGAGTGCCTACTCAATGGACAGAGAGATGCACTTGAAGGCCTCCTGTGGGGATTCAATCCACCTCAGCCATTAAGGTCGTTAGTTACCAAGTGGCTCCCCAGCTGTGTTTTATGAAGGGTTTTATGGAGAGGAGAGCACAGGAATAAATTTCAGTGGTTTCATGGGCAGGTGAACTGCTGCCACCTGCCCAGGTAGGCATGGCTGGAGTGTGCCTGTCTCCATGCAATGCTGTCCCAGAACAGCGCCTGGGCAGTGCCACGCTTGCAACTCTCTTTCTAGTGTATCTGGTGTTGGTATAGTACACTCACAGGCAATCCCAGTGCTTAAAAAATGCCATTCCTTATGTATAAAGGAATTACTCATGTTGACAGATGATTCACCGCTGGGAAGGAGTGAACTGTATTGTATGCCAGGGGAGGAAAAAGGTCTCTGTTACTGGTTCCTGTCCCAAGGAAAAAGGTCTCTGTTACCTGAGAAGCTCAGGGGTGGGAATAAAAACATTTCAGCTGATGCTGGGTTCAAGGATCTTGTTGCTCTCAGGGTTAGGAAAAGAATTCTGTTTGGTAACTATCCATTGTATCAGAGTGTAGCTAATGTGTACTTATTACTTGCAATACTATTTCCTTTTTGACAGACAACCTACAGGCTGCATGCATGAAAATATGATAGTTTTTCTATTGTAGTTTCATGACTAGGCCCTTATATTGTCCTTTCTTTCAGAAGCAGAGGATACTAGCGAAATCATCTTACTATCTATGATTTACTGCTGTTACTTTTGCTGGATAGAACCCAAAGATAAAGTAATGCTAAATACCATGTGTCTGTGATCAGGAATCACATACATGGGATATGTCCTCTTGATCCTATTGGATCATTCCCTTTCAGATGTTAGGATTAGAATGCTTAAAGATGAGTCTCTCCCTACATGGGTGGAAGGGAGGGGAGAAGAAGTTCCTTCTCAACCTTACTTTCTGTGACCAGTTTATTCTAAATATCTGCAATGTGTGACTAAAAGATTAAGGATTTTGGTCACTAGTATGACATACAAGTCCAGGGAAGACTCGTATAAAGGAGGATGAAAACTTGTGAACAATGTTGGTCTTACCTCATATGGCAAAGTGGAAGGTCACCCTTGCTATTCTCGTGCCACCAAAATATTCTGGATGAGGAAGTTGAGAACAGGAAAGCTGTGCTGAAAAACAAATGCAGTGTTGCTAAGTGTCTAGAGATAATTCACATACATACGGATATTAGGACCAACACCCAAACATGCAATTGGCTCTGAAAGTTCTCTCACCCTTTATCTTTTCATGCAGTTTTTTTCAATACTGGAGGCTAGTGATTCTGGAATTCTCAGTTATGAGAGAGGAAATTAACGCTATGCCTTGTCTCCCAGAGCAAGCTCATCCTGCAAATTGTCTTTGAAGTTACTTGATCCCTTAACAAATTAAATTCATTACGTTCATTTCAGGCTATCATGACAGCCATGTGTAGACAAGGTATATATGCTAGGCTTGGAACTGCCCTTTACTTTCAGACAAACAGATGTGAAATTTAGATGATCACGCCCACACAGGAAGGGCAAACACAGGTCATCTTCTCCATATGACACCTAATTTTAAATGGAAAATGTTATGCTATTTCGTATGCTGGCATCAGAGACAACATTATATTAATTCCCTTGAGCTGCAAAACTTGATTTCAGTACATCTTACTAGCAGCAGAAATCAATTAAAAAATATATTGTATAAGCATAACTGTGGGTTTTCTACATTGGGAAATTTTGCAGTAATTTAGCTGCTTTGCTTTCTCAGTGTGGAAAGGATAGAAGGAAGGGGCAGCATATCAATTTAACTTAGCCAGGACTAAAATTGTCAGTGTTAACTGTGCCAGGTATACAGATGATACATTTACTTGGCATGACTCTGCAGTAATGTTAGAGGAGGATAGAGCCATCATCATTAATTTAGGAACACAAGTGCATGTATTCCTTACAATTTTATTCAGCCACCTGCTATAGGTATCTTATGTGGGGAGCAAGAAGTAGTTCAGCCACTACCAGACAATGTAGAAAAGGAATTATGGTCATACAATGGTGGGATTCCTTTGCTGTATGTATGCATTTTAGGATACCCTGCAGTAGGATATCCTGCCTGGCCTCTGGGTGCTTCTCCAGAAGACTGCAGGTCTCCTGTAAGCCTTGTATCCTATCTACCAGCACTGCATAGGCATTATGGATAAGCTTCACAAATGGTGCTAGGTGCCCACATTTAGGTAAACAAGTCCTTCCCCTAAGGTGGGACTGATCTCCATATTGCAGGCACTGAAGTGTCTTGCAAGGTGTGCTAAGTCCCAGGTTGTAGATGTCCACATGTGAATTAGGTGTCTAAGCTCCTGTTGCTCTTGATGCAGGCCTGGGATTCAATTCATTTTCCCAAAGGGAAGCTGCTATTCCCACATGCATATCACAGACATCTTCACAGGGCTGGCAGATGACATAGTTTGTACAGGACATTCATGCCTGCTTGAAATGTCCACTGGAGGCCAGGTGGGATAGCCTTGGCACCTCAAATCCCCTAGATACCTGTTTATGTGCAACTGAATTGAACCCTAAATCTCTATTGATTATAATGGGAGCTCAAACATCTAATTCACAGGTAGATACCTACATACAGATACCTAAATTTAGGCATCTTTATCTGTGGATTTTTCTGCTCTGGTTTCTGTGGGGTAATGAGTGGGGACATGCCTCTCTACTCTGCTCTGGTGAGACCCCACCTGGAGTACTGTGTCCAGCTCTGGAGCCCTCAGCA
>NW_008795495.1:4469603-4470860 GCF_000699145.1 Aptenodytes forsteri | reverse complement strand
GGTGGTGAAACACTGGCACAGGTTGCCCAGAGTGGTGGTGGATGCCCCATCCCTGGAAATATTCAAGGTCAGGCTGGACAGGGCTCTGACCAACCTGATTTTGATGAAGATGTCCCTGCCCACGGCAGGGGGGTTGGACTAGATGACCCTTAGAGGTCCCTTCCAACCCAAACTATTCTATGATTCTGTGCTTTTCACTTAAAAAGCAGTGTATGGACTAGCTCTTCTGCTTAGCTGAAAAACAAGCAGATGTCCTGTGCCAGGCTCTTATTTACTGTTGAAGAGCTTCTCCCTGCAGGAAAAGCAAAGGGAAATCCTTTTTCAGTACTGAATTTGTCCTTGACTCAGCTGTTTAGTTACAGACTCATAGAAAGGTACAAAAATATGTAGTCCCTTAGCTTAATGACTGGCATTTCAATAATTAATATTGATTCACAACAAATACTTGGGGGGAAAATAACTTCGTTTGCTTTACTGATTTTACTGTCTTCTAGCCATTTAGCTCTTTCTATTTGATTTCTGTCTGATTTTGACATCGAAGTATTTACTTTTTTATAGTGATTAAAAAAATATGATGTTATCACATGTCCCTAGGATTAGTCAAATAAGTATCACCGAATGCCCTTTTAATTAGTTAGGCCAGTAAGTATTTCATTATGTTGTTGTGGTGGGTTGACCCTGGCTAGATGCCAGGTGCCCACCAAAGCCACTCTATCACTCCCCCTCCTAAGCTGGACAGGAGAGAGAAAATATAACGAAAGGCTCGTGGGTCGAGATAAAGACAGGGAGAGAATATTTACCAGTTACCGTCATGGGCAAACCAAACTCTACTTGGGGAAAATTAATTTAATTTATTACCAATCAAATCAGAGTAGGATAATGAGAAAATAAAAACTAAACCTTAAAACACCTTTCCCCCTGTAGTGGTTTAACCCCAGCTGACAACTAAGCACCACACAGCTGCTCGCTCACTCCCCCCTGGTGGGATGGGGGAGAGAATTGGAAGAGTAAAAGTGAGAAAACTCATGGGTTGAGATAAAGACAGTTTAATAGGGAAAGCAAAGGTTGCACGTGCAAGCAAGGCAAAACAAGGAATTCATTCACTCTTTCCCATCGGCAGACAGGTGTTCAGCCATCTCCAGGAAAACAGGGCACCATCACGTGCAACAGTTACTTGGGAAGACAAATGCCATCAGCCCAAATGTCCCCTCCCTTCCTTCTTCTTCCCCCAGCTTTTATTGCTGAGCATGACATCAT
>NW_008795495.1:4461334-4468179 GCF_000699145.1 Aptenodytes forsteri | reverse complement strand
AGGGGAATCTCTGCTCCAGTGCCTGGAGCACCTCCTCCCCCTCCTTCTTCACTGACCTTGGTGTCTGCAGAGCTGTTTCTCTCACATATTCTCACCCCTCTCTCTGGCTACAGTTTCTGTTGCGCAGCAACTTTTTCCCCGTCTTAAATATGTTATCACAGAAGCGCTACCACCGTCGCTGATGGGCTCAGCCTTGGCCAGTGGCGGGTCCATCTTGGAGCCGGCTGGCATTGGCTCTGTTGGACATAGGGGAAGCTTCTAGCAACTTCTCACAGAAGCCACCCCTGTAGCTCCCTTGCTACAAAAACCTTGCCACACAAACCCAATTCACTTGCTATAAATGGTCAGTCCTACTCCAGCAAGAACAGAATGGCAAGTAAGTTTACTTCAGTAGTAAATAGTTTGTGTCTGTTCCTGTTGCATATCTAATGCAACAGAAAGTGCTTCAGTGCAGACTATTTTTTCCATCAGGAAGCTGATGGAATGTCTTTAAGTTGAAGTACTGGTCTTAGAAAGGGATTTAGTCACAGAGCTACCACATGAACCACTTCCCTTCCCCTTGAAATGAAATGTTCAAGTTCCGTATTGTGTAGCTTCTGTCAATGTGCTTATGTCTTTGATGCCCCAGAGCTGCTTGGAGAATCGAGCTTATGCGTAAGTCTCAGCAGGCTTCACAAATTAGTAATTTCATTACTTACATACTGCGTGTCATTTTCAAACAGGAGTCTATCAGACTGGAAGTCCCACAAAAAGCAGCCAAAAGGAGGGCTGTTCAGGTTTCTGTCATTTCAGCTGGCAGACAATTGAGAGTTTCTATTGACTATCTAAGGAGACTTTGGGTACAGCTTGGTGGCCTTGTGAGTCCCAAACTTAGGAAACAACTCTGCCTGCATAATGCACAGGGAATGTGAGTGACCCCTGCAGTCAAAAAGACTACTTAACTTTGTATCTATCTGCTTTACTTTTTAAAGTAAGCCTCTAAGGCTTACTTTCCTGCCTCTTAGGCAGGAAAAGACTGAACATATTTCCAAATGCAGAAAAAAAAAGCAGTCTGCATTTTTGTAATGGAATAAAAATACGTGGCATAAAATGCATTCGAAATACATTTTAAAGATGGTACATGAAAAAAAGGATTGTTTTTTAAGATCTGTGAATTTAATAAAACTAGACTTGGCTGGTTTCCACTTACAGCAATATCACAGTTTCAAATGTTTTTATCTTAATTTGTGATCTATCTCTAATTTTAAGACTACATTCCACAGTGTATATAGGCTGTGTAACTGCTGACTGCATATACAGATATGCAGGAGAGTATCTGCTTATATAAGCACTTGTTCTGCATTTTCAGGAATCTAGACAGTGTGGCAGTCAGGTGCTGATGACCTTTCTCCTTTGGAATTACCAGTATAAATGAAAACCAGGGGGATTTTAATGAATTTCAAGTACTAGGTTTTTGATGAAAAAACAGCTATTTTGGGTGTCATGAGATATGCAGGCCCATCAGTCAAAAAGTTGCTGCCAAAAAGTATTGGCTTCCACAGAAGGCAGGCAAATCCCCATGGGTCAGCCAGAGAGAGGTTTGGTTTTGGTAAGAATCCCTGTGGATTCAAACTGCCTAACATGAAGGAAGATAAATACATCAAGTATATCTTTCTCTCTAAATATTGTGACAAGTTCTAACATTTAGATGCTTTGGTGGTGACTTAGACAAATAGCTCTGAACAACAAGCTTGGAAAAATGTCCTGTAGTATCAAAGTTTGGGGTCAAATTCTGCCTGAATATGTATTTCCAGAAGAGGCTTTATGGAGCCTGTTTTGATTTGGTGCTGTCTATAGAAGCACCAAGCAAGACTGCAGACCCAGCATTTAGGGCAACAAGCCAGTATTTGATCTGGGCTGTAGAAATCATCTAGTTTTCATGAGGAATGTTTCATTTCTTCCTGTTATGGGCAAAGCCACCACAGTCTCAAAGTTTCAAGTGCCCCTAAAGTGGGGGAACATGTGACTGGCTTGGGTGCCCTGAAAGATCCATACTGAAATTACAAGTATGATCTTGATACCTGTTCCTTCCTATTGTCATGTTTTGACTTCTCCTGTGATTTCCACCACCTTCTGTGACAATTTGAATCCAAGTCTCACCCTTAGGGTTTTTACCAGTCCTGATCTTGTTTCTGTCCTGTCTTGACATTTCTGCTATTCTTACTTTTCAGTTTTGACCTCACATTGCAGAAGTCGCCTACTTCCTCACTTATTCTCAAGTAAAATGGACTGGATAAAAGCCTTTGTGTGCATGTGCCCAAAGAAGTGAAGATATGCTCAAGTGCAATCATCCTTTTGCTAGAGCTGAGAAATATTAACACTAGCACTACAGTCATGCAACTGTTCAATTTCTGAAGAGTTGCATCTGCTTATTATATGTTGTACTGCTTAGCCATGGGTCTCACATCTTTCTAGTGCTGTAGAAATGCAAACAGAGGAATGTGTCCCAAGAAAAACAGCAGAGCCAAATTTGATTATCAGCCATACGCTATTAACAACTCTCAGCTCTCCCTGCTTGAGATCTTCTCTAGTTTAATTAATTGCCTGATCTGAGACAAAGCTTTTGGATAAACACACACTTATGAATATTGCAGATAAATCAAGCAGGGAATTCTAAATAACATTCATCATTCCTTTCCTTTTGGAGTGTCCTCCAGGCATTAATTTGTCTTTTAATTCTCTTCTCTCTCTTTTTTTTAATAATATTTTTCTTTCTTTAACTGGTGAAAAGTGGGCATGGTCAGAATAAACTTGTTGCATTGCTTTTCATCTTTCTTTAGTGCTGTCATAATGATATTTCACTAGTTAGCAGAAGGCTTTGAATTACCCTACAACATTTGGGAGCATTTATTTCTGTTTATGGGTATGTTAAACCAAGTCACTGTAAAGCAGTAACTGTTGCACTTTTGCACAGTAAGTGGCCCCATGAACATTCAGAGGCAGGGTGTGGAGGGAACGAAGGTGAAAAGGAGCCAAATCTGGTACTCAGTCATGCACCTTCAATTTAGAAAACTTATGTTCAGTTTCTGATTCAGTCACGGAAAGATCTTAAGGTAAAGCATTTAAATACACAAATACATGTTGGCATGTACCTTCTATTGTTAGGTGCTAGGAGTGTTAGGAGAAAAGTTCTTAAATAACTCTCTGGGTCTGTGCCTTCATTGTTCTGGGGTTTATTCCCCCATTGCTTAATCAAAGATGAGCTTTCTTCAGGTACTAGAGGCGTTACGAATCTAAATCTTTGCACTTTTAAGAATCATCCAGATACAGCGAGCCATACCAATACTTGTATAGAACTATAGATCCAGATATCTACAGTACTTTGGTATTAAAACATGTGCTTGTTCTGAATTTTTTATTTATTTTTCAGTCTTCTTTCAAATTTTTATGTAATAAAATAGTGTCCAATAATCTCTAATAGCATCACCATTGCAAATCTTTAGGGCTTCATTAATCTTTTGCTGCTATTAGTAATTTTATTTTAACCTTACATCTTTGGTATTTTTTTGAGTCCTCCATTTCTATGCCTTTGAATATGGATTTTTATCCCCTATATTTAGAATCTTATAGACTTATCTACTGCTATCTGGAAGCTATGGAGAGCCACAGCTAAGAGTGTTGGGGTCAAGGGCCAGCTCTAGAAGGTTGATCTCCCAGAAGCAGAAAGATGTACTGGGCTCTAATGAGGGTTTTTCCTCTTAAAAGGAAAAGGAAAAGAAAAAAAAAAAAAGAAAAGGAAAAAGGGAAAAGGAAAAGCAAAAAAAGGAAAAGCAAAAAGTAAACAAGGAAAAGGAAAATAAAAAAGGAAAAGGTAAATAATAAAAGGAAAAAGGAGGGGAGAGGAGAGGAGAGGAGAGGAGAGGAGAGGAGAGGAGCATGAGTTCTCTCTTATTGAATTATTTCTTTAAAAATATTGAGACACCCAAGAATTTGTTATTATCTTACAAAGATATCTTAGTGTAAAGAAGCCATTCAGTGTTAAGTGTGCCTTGAGCACTTAGGGAAACTGGTGCCAGCTGTATCTCTACAATATTTGCTTCATTAGGGAAGGAGATTGTCTTGGTTTCTATAACTTTGCTAATGGTAGGCAATATCATATAGCCAGGGAACCTTCTATGTCTGTCTTTGATTTTCTTTTAAGGTCTACTGACTGCCTCGTTTCCAGTCATTCCTACTAATTTTCTTATATGGAAGGTGATACACTGAAAAGCACGATCTTGAAATGTAAGACTCCTACTGTCTAGGCTAGAGCCACTTTGGGAATGGAGGCACAAGACAGTATTGTGAGAAACTCTAGCATCTGTAAATGCAGAGCTGAATGTTCACATCATCGCTTTAGGTGTCTTCACTTTTAGGCATCGGTCTTTCTTTAATCAACAGGAACAGTGAAAGTGCATCCCTGCTCCTGTGGGTGTAGCCTGCAATATAGTAGAAAAACTCAATGCACTTTCTGAAAAGAGACAAGGAAGAGGTCGCCGGTGTTTTCAAACAAACCAGAATGCTCCAAATTACTCTGTGCCTGCAAGGATAAATTTGGTGTTGTACTTTGTTATCTAACATTAGCCACAGACTTAAACAATGAAATCAGATGGTCCTGTAATAAAATTTCACTCGTCTCCTTGACGCCACAGAAGAGCTGAGACGATTAAGTGAACTGCAAGAGAGAGAAAAATTATCTCTGGACAGACATTTGTATATTAGGTGGTGATTTTTCTACAGATGCACTAATTACAATTTTAATTCACGCATGAAAAAGGAGGGAGCACAGATTACTTCTGTCAAAATAGTTCTGAATGCTGTGAAGCTGTTAATGAGTAATGTTCCCTTGGAGGAAATGTTAACATGTCTTTTTCTTTAGTGTTATTTTGCTCTACTCCCTTGTTATCTTGTAGAAAATGTTGATTGTCATTCAAGCCTCAAAATAAGAGTATGAGTATGTAGAATTTCAGAAAGAAAACACAAAACACAAGACAAACAAAGCCCTTTAGCTGAAAATATTTTTTTTAACTCCTCAGAAGTACTTCAACTGTTTAGAAAAGTATCTGTAAAACTGTGCTTATCTTGCTACATGCCTTAATCACAAGATAATGAACTGTGCTGAGTGGTGACATGCATCAGTAACCCCATAACATTATAATGCAATGCTATTAATGCATTTTGCTGCAGTGTAGAGCGTTACTCCTAATGGAAATAGTGTCTTGTAGCAGAGATCTGTTGTGTTATCTCTCCTAGGTTTTGCTGGAGTACTTGAGCACTTAATAGCCTGAGCGAATACTTGGGTGTCTAACTAAATCAAGATTTCACAGCCAAACAAACAGAGGATAAGAGAAATAGGGGAAATGCCCACCATTTCGTGTCAGTTTACTCCAAATAAAATGACATTAAGTATCTGAACAAGTTTCCTAGAGACTTATGAGAAAGTTGTTAGAAATTAAAGACCATCCAGTATTCAAATAGGAATCAAAAAGAAAGAGCATGAAATTACTGTCTTGTCTGATAAGATATTTATCTGTTTTCCTCCGTTCTTATATTAAATGTGTTTTAGAGAATTATACATTAACATCTTTTGAGGGCAAAAAAGCTTTTAGGTTGGAATTTTGCTACACCGATGAAGAAGGTGTCATTAGTCACTTCTATAGCAGGGACTGTTCATGATGAGCAGACAGCTAGTGCATGAAAGCAGTGTCCTACGCCTTTCCCATGACAGCACCGTGTTCCTGACCCAGCATCAATATCTGCATAGAAGATACGTAATGCAAAATTAATTCGTCATAGGCAATATGTTGGTTGGTGTTACAGAATGTTCAAAGTGAGAATATCCGTGGTGGTTGCTGCTTCCTGGTAATTGCAAACCGTGTGGGATGTTCTGCAGTGGTTATGACTAAACAGTACCAATGCAGATACAATGCATGAGCTTCCCTGTTACTTTGAGGTATCAGATATTCATCAGCCTGGGTTAATAAAATACCATTTTCCATCTTGCATTATTAGGTTTAATGAGATTCATCTTTATTTAAAATTTTTAACATTGGAAACAGAACCCAGGTGAGCTGTCCTGTTATGTATTAATTTCTACATTAATGCATTAAAAGAGGAAAAGTTGATTATTTTACTCCTGTGTTTTCTCTATTACCCTTATAGTGGGGTTTGTTTGTTTGTTTTAGTTGACCCAACATGATTACAAATACAGTGAAGTACTTGGCCCTTGTTTCCCAGCAGTACTCAGAGCTGGCACTGTATTATAGGCTCTAAAGTGTAATTGAGGATTATTTTAAATTCTCTATGAGAATGAGCTCTAGACTTCTTCAGCTCATTTTTGTCAGAATTAAAACAATATTTTTACAGGCATTTTTAAGATCTATGCCTTAGATTTTTTTTTCCCCGAAGGAAAATAATACTTCAAATGAAAGTAAATGTAACATTTTAGGAGGTGATTGTGAAAATAAGGAGGTGATTGGTGACAGCCAACATTGCTTCACTAAGGGCAAATCGTGCCTGACAAATTTGGTGGTCTTCTACTACAGGGTTACAGCTTTGGTGGATAAGGGAAGAGCAGCTGACATCATCTACCTGGGCTTGTGCAAAGCATTTGACACTGTCCCGCATGACATCCTTGTCTCTAAATTGGAGAGACATGGATTTGACGGATGGACCACTCAGTGCATAAGGAATTGGCTGGATGGTCGCACTCAAAGAGTTGCGGTCAACAGCTCGATGTCCCAGTGGAGACTAGTGGTGACTGGTATTCCTCAGGGGTCGGTATTGGGACCGGTGCTGTTTAACATCTTTGTCAGCAACATGGACAG
>NW_008795495.1:4414706-4461225 GCF_000699145.1 Aptenodytes forsteri | reverse complement strand
CCATGGGTCAGGGCAATCCCAAGCACAAATACAGGCTGGGCGGAGAATGGATTGAGAACAGCCCTGAGGAGAAGGACTTGGGGGTGTTGGTTGATGAGGAGCTCAATATGACCCAGCAATGTGCACTGCAGCCCAGAAAGCCAGCCGTATCCTGGGCTGCATCAAAAGACCAGCAGGTCGAGGGAGGTGATTGTCCCCCTCTACTCCGCTCTGGTGAGACCCCACCTGGAGTACCGCATTCAGCTCTGGGGCCCCCAACATAAGTAGGTCATGGACCTGTTGGAGCAAGTCCAGAGGAGGGCAACAAAGATGATCAGAGGGCTGGAGCACCTCTCCTATGAAGAAAGGCTGAGGGAGTTGGGGTTGTTCAGCCTGGAGAAGAGAAGGCTCTGGGGAGACCTTATAGCAGCCTTCCAGTACCCGAAGGAGGCCTAGGAGAAAGCTGGAGAGGGACTTTTTACAAAGGCATGTAGTGATAGGACAAGGGGTAATGTCTTTAAACTGAAAGAGGGTAGATTTACACTAGATATAAGGAAGAAATTCTTCACTATGAGGGTGGTGAGGCACTGGAGCAGGTTGCCCAGAGAAGTTGTGGATGCCCCATCCCTGGAAGTGTTCAAGGCCAGGTTGGATGGGGCTTTGAGCAACCTAGTGGAAGGTGTCCCTGCCCTTGGCAGAGGGGGTTGGAACTAGATGATCTTTAAGGTCCCTTCCAACCTAAACCATTCTACGGTTCTATGATTGTATGATTTTCCTATGTTCCAGTTTCACTTTGTAGCAAAATTGCTGATGCCACTTGAATCAACAAGCAACTAATGAAAATAAACTAATAATCAGAAAATACCATCTTTAAAAGGCATCAGAAAAAAATGGTTAAAAAATTGAAGTAACAGTGAGTGTAAATTGGAATTCCCTGGACTGCTGCTATAGAAATTATGTTAATTTTTACAATTAGTGCAGAATATGAATTGACCTAGAAAAGGCTGAATTTATTTTACATTTTGCTTTTGATCCTTTATGCAATGGTTAGGGTTTTTTTTCTTCTTTTTAAAATTGCCATGGTTTTGACCACAGCTGTTACTGTAGCAAAAACCAGCTATTCAGATAAGCATGAAGAATCATTTAGAAATCCAAGCAAAATTTCTTGTTTGGTTGTTGCTAAATAAAGAAGGGGAAATGTACATTAAAAAATGCCATAATTATACATTCTGCATAGCTTTTCTGAAACCGTTTGCATCATCTTTAAGGCAATCTGTATCATAAAGCTGATTCCTTAGCTCCTCCAGATTCCAGTTTATCTGCATGTTACTGAAATTGCTTTTATTTCTTTCACGTGAATTTAATGTTTATGAACAGACTTGGAACACTGCAGATTGAATTACTCTCCCTAACTACCAAGTTGGCACAATATACACTTCAGCATTGCTTAGCTGAAAGACTTCTCATCCAAAGGCATTCAGCCTGAAGAAATCTCCTCTGCTTGAATGTACTGCAGTTCCTGAAAACTCCCCTCAATCAAGCTTTAAAGATTCTTAATTATAATTTAAAAAAATCATCGGTATTAATTATTATAATAGTATTCTTCAGAGTTGTCTAGTGTTGTCAACATTTGTGCATAATCCAAAAGTATATCACCATTGAGAGATTAAAAAAAAGACCAGAACCATGTCCGTAAGTAAAATGGGTCTAGAAATTAGTATTTTTAAAGCAGTGAGATAGAAAGAAAGAAATAAAGCCCTATTTACTCATCATAGAAAATGCCAGGCTAGCTCTTTGAAGTACCAGTATGTCATACAATAAAGACAGAGCTATTGAAGCCCGTGGAGATGTTGGGTTCAATTTAGGTCCCTAAACGCAGGCATCTAGTGCCACCTGATCTGCTCCTGGTGCCCTGCCTGGTCTCTGCCGGCTGCTGCAGGCGGACGAAGGTCTCCAGAACATCCTGCAGCACCCCAGGGGGGCCCACGTGGATGCCTAAAGACACTGAGTGCTTGTGTTCAGGCAGCTCAGCTGAGTTTCTTGTGTCTGATGTCCCAAGCTGACATCAAACAATCACAGGGAATAAATAAAAAAAAAAAGTGGGAAAAGAACAGTAATATCCAAAATTGATCAAAGCAGCAGCACTGTACTGGGATGGACATACCTAACAGTTTCCTTACAATGATTATCTATCTGCTTTGTTGGTGAGATGCCAACATTATTTACTTGCTTACACCCTCACTTCTCTGCTTCTGAAAACCTTTATTTAGTTAGTTACTCTTTAAATATTAAAAATAACTATACAATCTGGAGAATAAGAAACAAGTCTTTCAGTTTCCAGAGAATATGTATCTGTACCCGTAGCATCCTTATCGCTGTCTGTGTCATTTTTTCCTTAATTTCTGCTGAGATTCATACTCTCCTGCTACATATACATGACCTTTGTGCACCAGATTATAGGACATGAGTTTTAATAATATTAAAGTGTTTGAATGTTTTTCTAATACCAAACAGAATAAATGACACAGTGAGAATAGCTTGCTTTTCCTCTACAAAAAGGTGTCCAAAAAGTGATATTACTGTGAGACCATCACATTGGAAACTAACAAAATGATCATTTTTAATACATCTGAATGTACCAAACTTTTGGAAAGATTCTTTCTGTGAAGCACAGTAAGATTAACATTGTCACTTCATTGTAAGCTAATAGAGATTCTGCCAGACTTTCGAAAGCTAAATTGGAAACAGATGTCTGCCCACACAAAGAAAATGATCTTATTAGTAAATGTTTATTCTAATGATGACAAAAGTGAGACTTCAGCCAAAAGAAAAGAGAAGTTGTGCATAGCAGAAGATGGACTTGAGAGTTCATTGGCAGAAGTGAAAGGAGCAGTTTTAGTCATTCAATTAAGAACAGTTATATTATGGATATTTTGAACAATCTGATGGAAGTATGACAAGTCCACTCCCTGTTAAAAATGCAACATAAATCTTCTGTATTTTCTTGCTAATTTGGTACGTATTTGTTTTTCTTTCCAGGAGATTGCTGGGAACTATTTTAAGATTACATAGTGATTGGAAATTCCGTAGGTAATGTAAATACTTTCTTTTCTTTATACAAAATGATAAGCAATGTTCTTGAGCAAAAATAACACGTGCCCCCACAGTTAACAGCCTCGGCTGGTGATATCTTGCTTAGATGTGGTTAGAAATGCTTTGGGGGATAATACAAATTCACTTTTATTTAGCCACGGCTTTGCTTCAAAAACTGTGTCCCCCATCTAAATTGAATTCAATTTTAATAACAGTAATTATCACAATGGGAAATTCTCCAGCACTTTTCACCAGTGGACCCCAAAGTGCTTGGTAAGGAAGAGTAGAGGATCATTTACTGCATTTTATACTCTTTGGCTGGGACATATTGTTATGACTTTGAAACAGAAAAGTCTGTTCTCAGCTGGAGCATATAAAATATTTCTTTTTAAGTAACAATAATAATCTTAAACAATTTCAAATGTCCACTCCATAATGCAAAACCTTAAAAAGCCTTTATGTAAGTTTGAATCCTCAGATGAACTAAGATGAAAGCAGTCCTTGACTTGTGTCACTTAGAGCACACGAGTCCTTTGTTTTTGAAGTCTTACGGGCTGGTTTAGTTAAATCCAGGTCTTCTCTGTTAACTTGCGAGGTACTAGCTGCTGAAGTGCCTGAAACTCTAACCCAAACGTGATGGATTTTTTGGCCCTGCTGCTGCCCTCTGTGTTGACCAGTAAAACCAAGCTGGCTCAGGGGAACCCAATACCACTGCTTGCAGAGGGTTGTAGCAGTGGCTGCTGCTGCTGCCTCTTACTCCAGGCTCTTGGGGACCTGCTGCACGGCCACAAATTCCCACTGTGGCCTTAAAAGTCATAATTAGTAAAACAATGTCTAAACTTTTTTAATATAGGACAGCAATATCAGAACAACAAAATACAAACATCAGAAAATGCTACATTTGAAGGTCTCCTGAGTGTCTTGACTTCCAAGTGAAGGTGTGCATTTCAATGTATGTGTAGGCAAAAGAGACTAGATTCAATATTTTCATATATTGAATTTCAGCACACCCAGGATAAACATTAGAGCATCTTGAGGGAAGGGTGGGCAGAAAAAGGAAGAAAAGAGAAATTAATTATACAACCAAATTAAAGAAGCAACAGGTCTTTTCAATCTGACAGCTTTCAATTTTATGTCATATCCCTCATTTTTGTAGTGTATCGCTGATGTACTTCTGGATAGAAGGGCAAAAGGATTGAAGACAGTGCTCATTTCCAAGTACTAAGTCTACTAGCATAGGGTAGCAATTTAATACATTCATTGCATTGAATTTAGTTACAAATACAAGAAACAACACTGATGGCAGAAAGGCTACAACCTTGTTCTAAAGCTTACAAAATGAACTACTATACCACTACGTACTTGTTATTCATCTGTCAAAAAAAAAAAAAAAAAGGAAAGAGGTAATTTAAACTGAAACATCATTCAAAGTTTAGCTAAATGTGCCTCGGGACAACATCCTTAAACAGCAGGAGTATAATCAGTCTCACTGGGTATTTTCACATCCAGTTCCTTCCTAGAACTAACCAACAGTATCGCACAATGTGTCAGGAAGGAAGGGTTGTCAAATAGACAGCCGAGGACTCAAAACCAAGTGCGCACATGGACATCCTGGAACATAGAGCTACATTTTATTGATTGGCTTGCTAGTGGATGGAAAAAGCTTTTTAGTTCAGCAAATGTTTAGCCAAAATTTTGTGTCCTACCTTTCTTGTCTAGTGTTTGAGCAACAGAAAAAACATCAGTACAGCTTAGCTTTTCATGGGAGTTTTTTGTTTTGTTTTGAAATGAGTTATTTAAGATGAGGTAAAATGATACTGACTTGAATTGCCTGGTTAGATGCAAATACTGTATGTGCTCAGGAGGATGAGCAGAAAAAAGATCGACTTTTCTCAGGTCAGGAGGGGAGAAGAGGTGACGACAAATAACTTGCAACAACCTGCAGAGGGAGAGAGTGAGCAAGACTGGTGAGGAGCCTGACCACTGTGGGGACTGCCCTGTTAACTTTAGGCTGACTGCAAGTCCCTGCTCCCTCAATACAGCATCACTTTCCTAGAAAACAGTTAATCCCACCTGAGCTGCCCCAAGCCAATATCCAGAGGAGGGCAAAGAAATTAAATCTATGTAGAAGAGTTGATACTCTATTAGTAAAGCAAGAATTTCCACCCAGATGATCCAGCAACAGGTTGCTTACTAAATCAGCTTCGTTCCCTCCTACCCTTGGCCTGTTCTTCCCACTTAGCACAGTATCTAGAGCAGTTTTAGAGGGGCTCTGCAGGTTTTTGATGAGCTTGAGAGCTTGTCATATCTCCAAATTTCCTTTCTATCCTCTCTATTTTACTCATCTTGTCTACTGTTCCCCACATGAGCATCTGATCCAAAATGATATGAGGAGGGAACTTCCAGCCCAGATAAAATTACTTTTTATTGAGCAATAACTTTCACTCATCCATTATGTCATATGCACCACTAGCACAAATGATCCTCTTGATTTTACTTTCCACCCCTTGGAGAAATGAATTTCTCCAGATTGAATGAAACGTTGACAGGCCATCCATTTTTATACATGGCATTTTTAAAGTGAAAACACAGAAGCTGCAAGCAATCATTTAACTCATGTATATACTTGTGCAGCATGAAGAGGAGGGTGGTTTAGCTATCACAGCATCCCACATCTTGTAAACTAAAAGATGGAAAAGTCAGCTAATACCACATTTTATTGCACCAGCAGACATATTCGCCTCCTCAGTTTAGAATAATAATAATTTTAGATTCTGGAGTCTCTTTCTGCTTCCAGGAGAGGTTGTCACAGAATGTCAGAATTGGCATATAATATCCAGAATGGGGAAAAAAAAAAAATCTTCTCTCTGATAAGATTGACTATTTGTGGACATTACAATTTTTTTCCATAAACAAATAAGTTATGACCATCCTTGTATTTATCATTATAGGCTGTGTGCACAGCTTCTGATGCCATGTCTAACTCTTACTGTTAGACAGTAAGACAAGTTAGACAGTAAGGCTCTGAATCTGTATCCGACCTTGATTTTGCAGTGTAAGAATCTACATGTCAGCTGTGGACTCAATTTGGTTGCCTAAATATAAACATCTGAGGCCATCTCTACACGATGAGATGTCATAGGGCATCTTAGACATGGGGCTGGTGATGTGACATGGCGACTATAAGAGACAGTGTCCTTCTGGACCGATAGCTGGATGCTGGGCAGGATATTCAAAGGCATCTCAAATAGCACTAGACATCCATGTCTAGGCAACTACACTGGGCCCAGTGGAGTCTTCAGAGATGTTTAGCTGACTAAATCTGCCCACTTTAGGATAATCTGAATAATTCTCTAGACTCCACTGACTGGATTAACTAGATTTCCATAGACTATGAGTTTAGACACCCTCCTCACTTGTGAAGACATACATTACAGACAAATAAATCTAGGTGTCTGAATCTGGAATTAAATCTAGAGCTGAATTCCACCTTTTTGCTGAACTGAATTAATTCTGAGAATGATTTATACCACCTGGAAGGAATGGAGAAAGAAAAGGAGAGGGGAAAAAAAAAGATTGGTGGATTAGGAGACAAGGCTTGTGAGGAAAGACTGGAAGAAATTGTTCAGTCTAGAAAAGACCAAAAGGCACAATAATGGTCTTCAAGTAGTTTTTGTAGAGAGGACAGCTGTAAATTATTCCCTATGTACACTGAGAATAAAGGGAGTAATTGCAGTAAAGGGAAATGTAGTTCTGACCTTAAAAGAGGCGTTTCTAATCGTAAGGATGGTGAAGTGCTGATGTACACAGCCTGGGGCGGTTGTAGAGTTGCAATCTCCAGTGTTTTTAAAGAATGGGTTAGACAAACATTTCCAGGAATCATTTTGGTCTAATTGAATGTGCCTGGAGGCCACAAGCTGGGCCAGGTGAGCTTTCAGTCTCTTCAAGCCCTATTTTCTCCAGTTAATCTCTTCTAGTTTTTAATCTTGAACTACTCAGTGCTGAACAGGCTACATCAATAAAATATCTGCTTTAATTTTAAATTATACTTCTTTTATGGTGAAGAAGAAGTACATATTCAAGACTAGAGAGCAGTGATGAGGTACTGAAAAAAATAGCTTGGATAATGCCTCTACCAGAAGAATTATCTTAGTAGAAGAGGAAATAGAGCTGTAAGCAGTAAGTAGCTATAAGCAGCACATGCCTTATTTATTTATTTAAAACTCTTTTTTTTTTTCCTAGCAAGGAGAAACACTTGTAGCAGGGTGGAGTGTAATACAAAATAGAGGAGCACACATCTGATCTTATTTTACATTCACTGCTATTGCTGTCACAGTCATTGTTCTTCTTCCCAAGTATCCACAACACTCGCCTTTGCTCTCCTGCTGCGGGGCATTATTGCTGAGAGCTCTGATGGCTGGCAGTGAGGTAATTAACTGGAGCAGGGACCTAGTAATCTCTTGTACCAACCCACAGGCAAAACTGAAGCAAAAGGTTAGTCTTTGGCAGGCACCAAGTCACATCAGAGCTGCCTGTAGCAGTCTAAGGAGGAACGAGGGATGTTGTTGTCACAGATCTGTTTGCTCTACTACTAAAACAAGGACTGGTATAAAATTTTAGATACAAAGCTTCCTGCTGTGCCTTCTTTCACCATAACTGTAAAGACATTTTGAGTTTAGATTGGGCTCTGGATTGTATTTTGCCCTTGGTGGAAATTAGCACTGAAGAACAAATAGTCGTAATGCTGAGTGCAGTAGATTTGCTGGATGTGTGCTGAGTCTCCCCACAGCTCTGCCGAGCCTAGGGGTTGGAATACTAAACTGAAGTAACTTTCTATAGCAGTTATTCTACTTCTTCTAGAAAAGATGTCAAATAACAAGGTAGACAAGACAACACAGGCTCTTGGATGACCTCCCTCTTCAGGTCACCAATTCCCTTTCAAACTCCCTATGGTTTTAGTTACTTAAAATACAAAAATAAATTAAGTATCCTTCTGACTGTGTGGTACTGTTAAGTCAAGGTAGTTTGCATTCTCATTGCAGCTCATGGTGACAGAATTCTTTACTTCATTTAACACAGAGGTTTCTTTTGAAAGCTGGGAAGAGAATGGAAAATTTGCAGCTCAGGATGTAAGCTGTCAGTATGCTATGGGAAGGAGGAGTGGGCAGAGCTGAAAGAAGAGACACTGACATTAGCTGAGGGAAAATGGGAGAGGACAGCAGAGGAGAAAGTTATTAAGGTCACAAATGGTAAGTGACTGAAAAGTGAGAGAACAGTGCTGGGAGCCAATAGGCAATTACCTATCAATCTCCAGGTGAGGGCTTACACTTACAGTTTCTTGGGATGATCTTATGTGCAGCCAGTAAGAGGTTATCAAACTCCATGAACCCAGGGGAGAGCTGCATCACGAGGAGCCTTTTCAGCTCAGGAGTGGAAGGGAGAAACTGGGGCAGGTGGCTACATTGTTGACGCAGGCATGAATGCTCACATTGCCTCACGCTGGTACAGCTCGGGGGGTAAAAGCCAAAAGCAGTTTAACTGTTAGCGCAGAGTTACTGTACAAGACCATAAGAAAGTCACTGGTTAGTACCTGCCCTTCCTGTGTTTTATGCTCCTAGAAAGTATCACTTTGAAGATAAATCTAAACTCTTTTAGAAGTAAGCATGGTTGGGCTCCCTGGATGCTCCAGCCACCAGCCTCAGGCCTGGGGAGCTGCATCATGTGGAGCAAGCACATGCAGTAAGGATATAGCACTGGATCTCCAAATCATCTCAGCAGCTGGGCATCAGCGGCAAGCTAGAGGAAAGCTCCAGTTTCCAAGCCAAGCTATATTATTTGGCTGGCAGCTTGATCCTTGAGTCAATGTGAACTGTTAGCACTGCTGGCAGCAGAAAGAGCAGGAAGCCACCAGGGCTAAATAGTTTTGGCTAGTGAATCCTAAGTAAGGAGCCTACAGTGGTTTCAATTAATTTCAAACAAAGTTAGCACGTATTTTCTTTGCTCGTGTTAGTACATTATCGTCTACTTGTTCATAGAAGTTGATAATTTAAAAAGTATCTATTCATGATTCTAAATGCCTTACTTGCAAATACAGATGATACTGTAGCTAAGCAGAAGTGGTACAGTAATACAGATGTATAGAAACAGCTGTCTAGAAAAAAGGCAGAAGAATTTTTTTCAAATCTTAAGGACTTGGGAGTTGCCATTTCTTCATGAGAAATGGTTTGTTTTCCTCAAGGGAAAATAAAATGTCTGTTAGCATCAGTAATACAACCTCCTCAGCTGTCACTTCATCCAAATACTCTGCAGGAGAGGGTGATACCTTCTGAGAATATGAGGTGGGGGAGAGCTCATTCTTGGTCATCTCAGTCAGGATAGTCCCCAGTAAGCAGAAATCACAGCAAGTTCACAGATGACCCATAAAACATGACACAGCTAGGGAATTTACTAGCTTCACTAGGGACGTTCCCAGAGGTCCATTGCATCCGTGTAACAGCACAGATCATTTTGGAGATTTGAGCATTATTAAGTAATGGGTTGTTTATAGGCATTTAAACTCTCCAGTTCATTGACAGTCCTTCTCCAGGAAACATCTGTAATTGCAAATATCAAGCAAAATATGGGAAATTGTTCCTTTATGAGACTGCCAGAAGAATTGGCTGTGTTTTGCAGAGAAGCTCATATAGCACCATGCTTATTAGGTAGTGCTGGTTATTATATTACACAAAACCCAGTATTACATAAGGCAGCTTGGTCAGAGCACAGGTGCTGGCAGGGGCAGCCTCTGGCAGACTCCCTGCCTGTGCAAACACTGCATGACAGGTAACCCTGCTGCACCTGCTATTTGGGTTTTACCGACTGGCACCATGCAACACTAGTCCCTTGGTACATGGCTTGCTCCGACAGGCTCCTTCTGGAGAGCTTTCAACTCTTCCCATCCCAAGCTGGTCCACTTCCAACGTTGGCAGTAGTTGCAAGTGATTATCTGTAACGCTGGTTTGGAGTGGAGGTTACTGCACTGGTCAGCACTTGCCTGCATGGACATAGTACCACTGTACTCCTTGTGCTCCTATACTGGCTCGCTGTAGTGTTGGACAATCTGGAGCCAGTCTCTGTGGATTTGTACTATGTTGCTGACTGCTCTCAACAACAATAGTAGCACCTCCAAAATATGCCTGTTTTGTCCTCAGTCTCTCCATGATGGTCTCTCCAGCCCAATCATAGTGCCCATTGATGATCTCTGGTGGCCTACAGTCAGTCTGTTGTCCTTGCTTGAACAGGATTTGAAACTGATGTGGAGTGATATTCTTCCCTTCCGCAAAACGAAGCACAAAGCTGACCTTCTTTTGGTCAGCAAAAGGAGAGGAAGTGTGGGATTTCCATCTAGTCACCTACCCAACTGGGGCCTGGAGCTGCCACACAAGAGCTTCCCTTTAAGGAGAGCAGCTAGCTCGGGGGAGTGCCCCCTTCATAGGTGACTGCTGTGCCAAGACTGTCAAAGTACAGGAGAAGGTTGAAATGCAAAAAACTCCTCATTATTGCTGGTATAGACTCATCTGTTTCTGCAGTCACCAGGAATGATTCATCCTATCTAACTTAAGACATCTAAGATTTAGTCATCTAGGTGTAAACTAGATATCTAGGCTCCTTCTATATTTAGTGGACAGACATGGGCACCTCATGGTGATGACTCATCCCACCCAAGGTGAGTGTTTAAAATAGGTGTACTGAATCATCCCCTGAAATGCCTGTTGCTCTTCATCAACCAAAAAGAAAGCCTGGGTAATTAGCTGCTGAATCTCCATTTGGTGGGGAAAAAAATATCCCCACCAGTAACAAAAGTTTTGTGACTTCAGCTTTGCAGAGTGTTATGGCACGGTTAGATACAACTATGACCACCTTGTATCATCCAAGAGCTGTGCAATGGGCTGGTTCCCAGGGGAGATAAGATGGGCGTTGGTGACCAGTTAGTCACCCTACCCTCATATGGATGTACATGACACTTAAGCTGATACAAACAACATATGTCTTTGATTCCCCAAAACCTCGCAGTGAAACAAAAATTGTCTTGATAAATACAGATGGTTGTGCTTTGAAATTCCCATTGCTACCTGAACTTCGGAGGAGCCTTTCCACTCTCTCAACATTGGTAACGGTGCTGGAGTCCTGCATTTACTTTTGGGTACCAAAGTTAAAGAAAGACGAAGCTCAATTTGAGACAATCCCAGAAAAGACCAACAAAAAGGATCAGAGCTAAAACATGGCCAATGGAAAAACTGAAAGCTGTGGAAGAGATGCATGTATGTCTGTGTCTGCCTGTGTTACCAGGCAAACACGCCATATTAATAAAAAGACTAATTTAAGAATTTTCAGAGTACTTCCAGTCAAGTCAGGGCTTCATCATCAGAAGACTGAAAAGTATTACTATTAAACTTCATTTTACTTTTTTCAGATTAGGTAATTTAGAGAGATTAATAATTCCCTCTAGGTCTCGTTGAGCTCTGGCTGAGTGTCTATTCACACATTTATTTATAAGTCATAATAAACATAACAAACAAGGCAACTAACCAAGTGACTGTGCAGGAATGTGACTGTTTTTTACACGTTATTTGAACACATATATAGTATACTATGAAATTAGTACATTTTCCCCTGTTCTTATGCTATTTCCCTCTCCTGTTCCTGATTCTTGCCTCAATCAGGACTATTAGGCCAGGTTATTTTGAGTGTAATTTTACAAATATAAAGAATTTGGAGAAAAGACATAGTGATAGCCAGGAAAGCTTAATCTATGTAGTACATACAAGTAGTATGTATGTTGCACTCTATAGTGTTCTGTGATTTATTTTGTTGAATTTATTAATTTCAGAGTGAGAGATGATTATTTGTTAAGTAAGTAAAAGATCTAAGATTCACCTTAGGAGAGGATCACCACGTACACTTTGATTTACTCACAGAATGAACCTGTGAATGAGTTTGCTGGACAGTACTTCATTTACTTCCAGAATTTATTTCTGGAGAATATAAAATTAAAATTATTACATCTGCCTTACTGTAATTAATGCCATATATGTGATTTTCTTGGATTTTGCTTAACAACTCTTCACTAACTTAAGAAGTTACAAGCAGAAACTAGTCTTGTAGAAGAAATTAGATCACAGGCATTGGGAAATAACTTTGATCTCAGTTAGCAAAAATGACGAGCTCCATGAAATTGTGTAGTTGCAGATGTTATCAGTTTCTCTGGTATTGTTGTCATAGCTGCAATGGGCTAAGGGCATCAGCAAGACAAGGTTTCTAGGTAGAGAAAATTTGGGTTATTTTTTTCTGGTTTGTCACTTTGAAATGTTGCAGTTTATTGAGACCAGTGTTACAAGCTCTTGCTATGCTCACAGGAGATATCCAGTGAGACAAAAGCAGTTAATTATTAAAGACTAAAAACTAGACTTCTGAAAATTCTAGGATTTACAAACATGAATCACTGAGCTGATAAAAAAAGAAGATGGAAGATATAGACAAATTAACGGTTGTATATGCTGGTGTTTACAGAAGTCAAGATGGATGTGTGAACCCATCTTGTTAACGTCCTGGGTCTGATGAAGATTTAATATTTCAGTTATTAATACAAAAAGGAAGAGCTTCAGCGGAGGAAGATCAACTCTCCTGCTTCTTCCCTATGAGGCAGGCCTCAGTGCCCACTTCATTTCTGCACCCTGACTATTCACACAACATACATATCATTTCACAAAACTCAGGTATGTTCTTGGGACAACTCACTACAGAGTCTGCTCCTGAAAAACACAGACCAAACCGTACCACATTTGGCTCCCTCTAGCCAACATAATCTTCCACCACTATCCTGGGTGGCTATGCAACCTCCAAGACACCAGTGATTTCCTCAGTAGCATGCTATAAAACTGTCTGGTGGGCTGTGACAGAGCTCTGGCGTTACATCAGTTGCTTTGAACTGAAAAACTGCACAAAACAGTAAAGATGGTAGGTTTGGTGCTATGCAGTGTCATTGTGCCCAATCTGTCCCAGAGGGGAATAGTTTGGGAATGCAATAATTCATTACCACTGGGCCAGAAAGCTCTGGAGCAGAAGCATTCAGCAGTACAGGTGCAGTTTAACATTATAGGGGAATGCCAAAAGGAATAGATGTAATGATACTATAGCTCCTGGCTGACTTTGTGTAGGATCAGGTACTGTGTTTGGCTTCTGAGAATGCCTCCAGGCCATGCCTGATACATTTAGTTTCAGAAACCTGCTCAGGCTTAGGAATGTCCAAATGCTTGGTGTTGTCCAGGGACATCGAAAGTCAGATGAATTTAAACTACCAAAAGGTAGTTTATTTATTGTGATTCTATGAAAAAAAGAATACCAAACAATATCAAATTGTTATCTGTTGATATAGTCACAAAATCTGTAATATTAGTCGGGTCCCTGAGTCTTCACTCCCCAGACCTCCTCTATCACTGTCTCCTCTCTCTCATCAGCTAACCCAACAGAGGGGAAGGCCTAGAGATGGG
The DNA here is from genome assembly GCF_000699145.1 of Aptenodytes forsteri. Taxonomy (NCBI): domain Eukaryota; kingdom Metazoa; phylum Chordata; class Aves; order Sphenisciformes; family Spheniscidae; genus Aptenodytes; species Aptenodytes forsteri. Next base: position 4,447,624 of record NW_008795495.1, on the reverse strand, counting down.
CTGTGGTTCCCTTTCCCACCCTCCCAGTCAGTGGCACTCCACCTTGCCCTGGCCAAGCGGAGCAGGTCATGCCTGCAGGTCCTGCAAGAAGTGTGGTGGAAAAAGTGGTACATCTTGGCCTTTTCATTATGGGAGAGCCCTTCACAGTTCAGATGCCCTCCTGGGGTTAAACTTTTGGGATCTTGCTTTTCAAGAATGAAGGAGATCAACCCTTTCTCAAGAAGAGGTTGACATATTCACATGGCGATGTGCTACTCTCAGTTCTAGGTTCATTTTGATCAACTTTGGGTCACAGAGCTAGATGGGAGGTTGTGGGCATCAATCCATGCACTCCTATGAGAAACTACAGAATATTCTCCCATTTGGACTAAATTTACCTTAATTAAAATATCCCATCTTGAACTAAGGGGAGAGAGAATCCACTGTAGTCCTTGGCAAACAGCTTGGTTAATCAGATAGCCACTCAATGAATCATATTCACCTGATTTTTAATTTGAATTTGTCTGGCTTCAAATTCCAAATGTTGGATTTTATTATACATTTACCTGGACTGACCAAAAATCATTCTATGAAAATATTATTCATCATATTGATTCTTACATTGATGAAGTTACAATTTATCTTCAAAAAGTTTAATAGAGTACCCAGAGTTTTTCACTAAAAAGAATAGAAAACATATGTTGGTTTTTTTTCTAGCTCTTCTTTGAACACAGACCAGTTCAATGCCCTCCTTCCACTACATTTTCCAGAACCAAATCCAGTATTCTCAGCATGGTTTCACCAATTACAGTCACAGAGGTAAGGTGACAAATGCAGTGTGCTCATGACTTGAGCTTTTTCTTTTAAGCTTCCAAAGACTTCGCTAATCCCTTCTCTAAAAAACATAACTCCATAATTCCCAGCTCCCAGGAAAACACCCTAACCATTTGTGATGCAATACAGTTTCTTGCAAGAACAATGGAAGGGAAAGTAGGGAGTATGTGGTATAATTACCTTGTATTTGTACCACTTTGCCTGCACAGTTTAACTAGTAACAGGGCCAATAATAGGGCCCTGGCCTTATGATCTAAGCCTACAAAGCATTTTATGGTAATTGTTATGTGAAGCAGGGATGGGAGGCCAAATCTCTTCTCTTCCAGGTACAGTGCTACACTTGCAGACTCATGGTCACTTTTGTTCTGTTTCTCTACTAATGGAGATAGCCCTCAGTTACCAGGAGTTGGATGCACTTCGCTCTATGCTCCTAATATAAAAATCATTTTGGTGTCACTGTTCAAGATAAAGATTGTTTGTATTGGATTTTTTTGTGTGTGGAAATACCGAAGTGAGTAAAATGGAAAAAAAGGAGGATATGTGACTGGGAAATTGCACCAAGAGTAAGAAACAGAGGTAACCCACTGTGATTAGCTTTGGTAGGTGCAGGCACTTGAAAATATCTGCAACACATATAGCAACTGAATTTTGCTTATCATTTATTGAAGCAAAAGAATACTACTTAGAGGGTCAAGTAAAGAGCTATTGATTGAGTCTTCAGGAAATTTTAGAAGTAATGAAACTTTGCCATTTCTGTATGATTAGGGATTAGAGAAAAATTATCTCCTTCTTTTGAAGGAAGTTGTAAATATGAGGTAATGTAATTTCTTTAAAGCCGTGCACAAATCCTCACACAGCTCTGGATCAACAGATACTGGAATTCTCCCAAACACAGGGGGAAACAGCAACCTCTCACAGGGCAGCAGTTTCTTGCCTGCTTAGCCTGGTCCTTGCCTGCTGTTTTCAGCAAATACCTCAGGTGCACTGGCAGGGTTTTCAGCTGGGTTTGACCTTTGCATCTGCTTTCTTTCCGCTTTCTGTGATCTGCCTGAGAGGCAAGTCTCCTAGCACCGCATGTACACAATACAAGGCAAAACACTGCAGAAATGATACAGTTCATAATTTTCTCCATCCCAGAGCATAGGCATTACTATTTTTTCCATTTCCCAGGTGCTATGTGGTTTTATATTTATTTAGAAATGGATTTTAGATCACTTTGAATTGTCCTTTTCTAAAGCAAAGATTTTGCTTCACCTTGTCTCTGTCAGAGCTATAGCCCCAGATTGACAAATGAGCATTCAGAGTGAAAGACCTCTAAGAAATCTGCTTTAATAATAACCATCCTGACACCAGAAACTATAAGAGTCTACATAACAAACCTCCTAAGGGAGTGTATAAAACCAGTGTATTTTACTACATCTGTGCCATGTGGTAAGTATAGAAAGGTTTTGATCATGTTTAATTATGAAGGTAAATTCATATCTGACTTTGCTATAGTGATAATGCAGACATCCAAAATTCCTGATAAAAAAGCCTTTGCACCATTCTATACCAGTAGATTTATTCCAGAGTCATTAAAAACAAATGAAGGAATTTTAAAAAACATTACTAGAGCTAGTTAATCTTTACACCTGCTGACACTAAGATGTGTCACAGGCATATACAGAGTCCAGAGGAAAATATGAATATCTCAACAAATGACATAAAACTGCTTTATCAAACTAAATGTGCCACTTCCAAGAGCTTGTCTCAGGGCTAAAGGTGAGAGCTGTGTGTCCCATCCTAAAAACCCAGACCCAGGGATAAAAAAGGTCTTTCTAGTCCAGGAAGTTACAAAATATCAAACCGTCATTGAATGCTGACTTACTCCAAGACATGGTTTTATAAAAGAAAACAAAATTGTTATGGAAGGGGGACTGACAGAAAATTAATACATGAAGTAAAAAAATTATCATAACATATCAAGAGGAATATTTTAGGCTAGCTATTTGAATGGCCAGAATAAGTTTTGTTTGTGATGGATTACGGGAGAGATTTTAGTGCACAGATTGGTTTCTCATATGGCTGTGCAATTAGTCACATTATTATCTCCTTTGCATGACATTCATGTACTAAAATACTGTTGTCCCTCTGCTAAGCATCACCCGATTTCTAGGCCATGTAAATCAGCTTCTCTTTAGATGGGAAACAAGAAGCACTCTCCCTGAGTAAGTCCTCAAATTACACGTGTAATAGTGTTATACATTTCTCCAGATTATTTGCCACCCTCTCGGAACAGGGGTGGGCACGACCAAGCCACAGCCAAGCTGGTGTTCCAGGAGCTCAGCTGGCAGTAGCCCCTGGCTTTAGGTGGTAACTGTCTCTGTAAATAATCCTGCTGTATGAGCAAGTGTAAGAAAACCAGTTCCCTTGCCATTTGAGCCCTTACTTTCCCACCCACCCACTACCACCACCAAAACAGCCAGAGCGATTGCCTGCTGCTCGCCCACGACACCCTGTGAAAGCCCTGTTAACAGTGCCATCTAGTGACACCTGTCTCGAAAATACACCTACAAAACCTCCCGAGCACCCCAAAAATCCTACAACGTGCTCATTGCTACATCAGGCAAACCTTGACGACGATCTAGAATCATAGAATCATAGAATCATTAAGGTTGGAAAAGACCTCTAAGGTCATCGAGTCCAACTGTCAACCCAACACCACCATGCCCACTAAACCATGTCCCTAAGTACCACATCTACACGTCTTTTAAATACCTCCAGGGATGGGGACTCCACCACTTCCCTGGGCAGCCTGTTCCAATGTTTCACCACTCTTTCAGTAAAGACATTTTTCCTCACGTCCAATCTAAACCTCCCCTGGCACAACTTGAGGCCATTTCCTCTCGTCCTATCGCTTGTTACTTGGGAGAAGAGACCGACACCCACCTCGCTACAACCTCCTTTCAGGTAGTTGTAGAGAGCGATGAGGTCTCCCCTCAGCCTCCTTTTCTCCAGGCTAAAATTTATACTCATTGAGCACGAGGGTAAATGCATGCATCAACATGTTTTCCAGGTGGCCCCGAAGATGACCTCTTCCCAGTCCTAGACCTCTTTCCCTTCTGTCCATCAGTTCCTACCCTCATCTGGAGCAATTATTCCCAGGTCTCAGTGCTTTGGTATCATCCACTGAGAACAAAAGAGCCCTTATTTATTCCATTTATCCTATTTATGAAGCTTAATACGTTCAAAGTATGTGCCATTTTCAGATGTAAGTGCTATATAGTCTTTAATACATACATATACATACAGTGTACCTATTAGGCTGACTGCGAACATCAGACTGCAGAAAGTACTGAATATTGCACCAAACCTCTTTCACAGCGCCACCAAGAAAAAGTCTTGGTTGCCTCAAGCACTGGATAATCATGGTCATTGGGTGAGGATAGTCACTGAACAACCTCCGCCCATCACCTCAGTAAGTGGTGCAGCATAAACTGTAGCACAGACAGAACAGACGCTCCAGGCACTGAAGATGAAGTAAGTATGTTAGATTTCAAATGTTTTCAATTTCTGTGGGTCTATGAAAATAAAACGATCCTACAAGGAGTAATTACTCAAAGTAATTATTAGCACTTTGTTAAAAAAAAAGCCAAAACAATAAAAAACAAAGAAAAAAGAAATATGTTGCAAAGATTCAACTAATATTTAATGCTTTCCTACAACCAGTTGCCCAGCTTTCATTTCTTTGACCACAGGATGCTGATGTGCTTATGGATGATGGCAAGACTATCAGGACGTGTATCAGATGGATTAATTACTCAGTCTTTGAGAGGCCCAACATGCTTTTTGGAATATCATCTGTTCTGAGGGCTCTTTTTATATGGTACATCTAGAGAGCTTATGTTACCCTTCATGTTAGATCTGTCTTCAAAGCCAGATGTGGAGCAAACAGATGGTACCTTTTTTTTTTTATTTTGTTTCTCTCTCATGTCTTCTTTTCAGCAAGCTCAGAGAGAATAGATACTTTCCTTACATAAGAGCATACATTAGGACTGCACATCTGAACCTTTCTTATATGTCACCAGAAGTCTACTATCTGCAGACACACTACTGGTAGAAATGTGTACGGTTAAAGTTTTCCAACACTTTTTAACCTCAGGAATTTCTTCTGGTTGCTTATACCTACCAAATTATTTCCACAAGATGTTTGCCTAGTTGTATATTTTTGGAATTTTGGCAAAACAGATTGAACAATACAAAAATAAAGATTTTGTGGTATACATTCTTGGAAAATAGAATTTACTCCCTTCTGTTGTGGTATTCCTCTGTGATCCTAGAAAGTAATTGGGTTCATTTTGCCCTTTAGTTTAAGAGATTTTTTGCTCTCTCTCCCTGCGTTAGTTCTCTAACTGAAAACCAGTGGTAATTCTATTTCTCCCTCTCTCAAGCTCAACATAAAAATTGAGTCATTTATTTTGGTTATTGTGAACATGATGGGGTTAGAGTGAGCACCACAGAAATGCCTACATTTGGCATGCTACACAGTAGATATGGCTATCCACTGAATGCCTGATACACATAGAAGAATAGAATGACTATCCCTCAGTCAACATTGTCTATCCAATGTACAGCATCCTATAGAAAAAAAGACCTTATAATCATGCATACAAAAGCTTGCCATAATCCATATCCATATGAGAGAAATGAAAGCTTAGTTCTGCCATGAGCAAAACTTAATTAAAAAAATAACTTTAGAACACTGATTGAATATGTCTCGGTTACATAGGTACCATATACAGAACACAATGTCTTGATACATCTTGTAGAGGAAATTGGTTCTCTGTGCCCCATTACAGCTGTACTGCACACAGGGGCTGTATCTGCAGGATCTGCCTGTTTCCCAAATCACAGTTTCTGGGCTGAGAGCATTCCAGACTAATTAAATATTTTCCTGGTGAGTGGTGGGACCCATTTAAATAAGTGAAAGAGAAAGTGTTTAATAAACATTCAAGGAGCAAACATTGTCTGGTGTCTTTTTGAAAAGAAATGTCACTGGGAAATCAAGAATAAAAGGTGTTTATATTTAAACAAAACTGGTTTGACGCCTTGGAATCATGTGTTGGAAGTTTTTCAAAGATATTAAAAGAAGATCATAGGGTGTCTGTATAACTGTATGTGTTCTTCCAGCATAGTCTCAGGGAAACTCTTAGGGCCACTAAGCAAAAAGAAATTGGCAGGAGCTTTCACAACTTAAAAAGAACAAAATGCTCCTTAGTAGGTTATGAATCATTTAGTTAAATAAAACTGAGTACATGAAAAGGTAACTTCAACAGTTACCTCTTGAATTCCTGAAAGGCAGAATGGATCTGGTTCTCAAGTTAACCCTTTCTTACTCAATACTTACCTCACAGTAGGTCACGATGAAATCACAGCAGTTAATAACTGAAATGTGGTTACAATTGTCTGGTGTAAAGTTTGGTTATGTGTTGTATTGGATATGGGTCCTGCTTGCGAAGTGTAGCCTTAATATTCGGGCCAAATATTTTTATTTCTGTCTCAGAATTCTCAAAGAGAATTTAGTGAAGAAAGCTCTCAGAAATGGCAACCCAAGAATCACAGAATGGTTGAGGTTGGAAGGGACCTCTGAAGGTCATATGGTCCAACCTCCCTCCTCAAGCAGGGTCACCTAGAGCCAGCTGTCCAGGACCATGTCCAGACGGCTTTTGAATATCTCCAAGGATGGAGACCTCACAGCCTGCCTGGGCAACCTATGCCAGTGATTGATCACTCCCACAGTAAAAAAGCATTTTCTAGTGTGATCAGATGAAAGCTAATGTGTTTTAATTTGTGTCCACTGCCTCTTTCACCGTCACTAGACATTATTGAGAAAAGTCCCCTTCGTTCCCTCCCTTCAGGTTTTTATATACACTGATAAGATTCCCACAAGCCTTCTCTTCTCCAAGCTAAACAGTTCCAGCTCTCTCAGTCTTTCCTCATAGAAGGGAGACGCCATTCCCTTAATCATCTTTGTGGTCCTTCATTGGACTCTCTCCAGTATGTCCATGTCTCTCTTGTACTGGGGAGCCCAGAACTGGACACAGTATTCCAGATGAAGCCTCACCAGTGCTGAGTAGAGGGGAAGGGTCACCTCCCTGAACCTGTTGGCAACACTCCTCCTAATGCAGCCCAGGATACTGCTGGCCTTGTTTTGCCACAAGAGTGCATTGCTAGCTCATGTTCAGCTTGTTGTCCACCAGGACCCCAAGGTCCTTCTTGGCAAAGCTGCTTTTCAGCCAGCTGGCCCCCAGCATATACTGGTGCATAGAGTTGCTTCTCCCTAGATGTAGGACTTTCCACTTTGCATTGTTGAACTTCATGAGGTTCCCATCAGCCCATTTCTCCAGCCTGTCGACGTCCCTCTAAATGACAACACAACCCTCTTGTGTATCAGCCACTCCCCCAGATCAAGATATTTGGACATTAGAAAATATTTAGTATTTTCTGATGTAAATAAGCAGCAACCTGACAGCCTGAAAGTGTCCAAGTACTAACAGAAGATGACTTGAAACAGCAATTAATGGTTTCTCTGCCAAAGGCACAATCTATTCTTCAGCTTCTTTATCTTTGCTTTGAACCATCTGCAGTACAAGACCTTTGGCTGGTCTCTGCCACATTTTCAGATCTTAGCCACTCCTGATTTTAGAACTCTAGAAAACAAGAACTGTTGCTCAGAAAAAAATATATTAGTTTTCAAAAAAGTTTTCTTCTTCACTGGAACAAAGCCAGGATATTTCCAAATTCCTCATTGGGGAAAGCAAGACAGAGAAGAAAACAAAACCACAGACCACCATGACATTGTGGATAAAATATTCACCTGATCCATAGGAGATCATGAGTCAATTCCCACTTCTAACTGACTCAGAGCTGGCACTTCACTTCCCCATTGAGTGCCCTAGTGCACAGGTTACAGCTTTAGTTTCTTTATTGGGAGCAATAAATAAGGAAGAACAGCTTCAAAAGGAGCAACTGAGCAGGATTAACTACTCCTCATCGATCCAAAACAGTGGGGGATTTGCATATAATTCTTCAACACCTTCAGGACGTTTCCTTAGTATTTTCCTGTTAGTAAATTTGTGAAATTGTTTTTTCTTCCTCTCCTCATCTTTTGCCCTGCAGCTACACAGACTTTGCAATGAGGGTTTGTTTAAAATGACACATTTACATGGAAAGTTTAAGGTTTGACAAACTGCCATGTTCCAAAATAAACTGTTGTCACTGAAGAAACCCTTATCAGCACTCCCTGTGACCTTCCCTGCTATAATTTTTTTTGTTGTTGTGTCCATTTTTTTTTTTTTGCTAGAAAGCAAAAAAGGATATATTTACAAAAAGATTAAATTTAAAGAGTATGTTTTAAGTGAAAGCAAATGAGGAGATTTGTTTTCAATTCTGAAGAAAAAGAATCCATAACAGATTACCTGGGGATTGTTATTTTGTCTAATTTATCCTTAAGAGCTCTATCTTGATCAGAATAGGTGCAAACACAGTTAGACCTATGGAGTCCAGCGCAAAGCCACAACTGTTGTTATGAATCTTCTGTTCTTTTGGACCTGTAATTCTCTGCTAACTATATCTGGGAAGAAATAAGGTCCAAAACTTTATATAATGTTATTTTAAGGAAATCAGAACCAATGAAGCATATTGCCTGAACTGGGGAGTCCTAACATTAGTCCCTTCTAGCTTTTGTCTTGCCTCAATGGTTACCTGTTGCAAGTACTGTAATGTGCTAGCTATAGAGAATGGAAGAGCAAAATAAACAGTGACTTTAGAAAATATGCTAAATATATATCCATTAATTATCTACAAAGCTAATTCTTGCCAGAGCTATGAAGCATCTAAGCTTTTATACTGTTTTGCCAGGGCACTGTACTACGTCCGTCAGCTCCCACTGCTCTGGTTCCACTCTAGTTTTCTTTCACAAGGTTCCTTACAGATTCCAGGATTTAGAAATGACTGCCAAGTTTACTTTTACAGTTTTCTCAAATTTACCTTCAGGACTGTACTGCAATTGCAGGAAAAAGCAAAAAAGCCAGACAATGAAAGACTTAAGACTAAGTAGTTTAAATCATTTACTTTCTTCCCTATAAGCCATTTCGAAAGAAGAATCTCTCCTGGAGAATCAGGTATTCACCAGAAGAGACACGTGCATTTATATGTCTCATGGGTAAACCCCCAAAAGAGATTCTTTTGCATAATAATATCAGAATAAATAAATAAATAAATAAATAAGAACAAGAGAAAAGGGGAATGCCAATTTTCAGAAAAAATTCCCAAGACAGAATGAAACTCATTAGAATATGAAAGGTCTGTGGGCATAATAACTGATATTCCATAACAGGCTGAAATATAGCTCAATATAATAAAAGAATAGTAAGGTAATCATAGAAATGTATTATTCCATTTAGACCAAACAGTCTCTCTGGGGCAGAGAAAAAAGTATATAACCCTTAACTGCTTTGTTTAATCTTTTTATAAGTGAAGAGCATAATGTTTTCTCTGCTTGCAATTTTCATGATGTTCTTGAGTGCTCCCTATAGCTGGTTTTATATTACATAAAGACAAGTTCTCAGTAATAACACTGCATTACACACTACTTTCTAAAATTTGGTGGCATGCAAAGATATTGCTAATCAATTATAATATAAATAAACTCATTAGAATATGAAAGGTCTGTGGGCATAATAACTGATATTCCATAACAGGCTGAAATATAGCTCAATATAATAAAAGAATAGTAAGGTAATCATAGAAATGTATTATTCCATTTAGACCAAACAGTCTCTCTGGGGCAGAGAAAAAAGTATATAACCCTTAACTGCTTTGTTTAATCTTTTTATAAGTGAAGAGCATAATGTTTTCTCTGCTTGCAATTTTCATGATGTTCTTGAGTGCTCCCTATAGCTGGTTTTATATTACATAAAGACAAGTTCTCAGTAATAACACTGCATTACACACTACTTTCTAAAATTTGGTGGCATGCAAAGATATTGCTAATCAATTATAATATTAGACAGGACTCAAATCTATGCTGAAAGTCTGTGTCCAGCATTGAATAGCCACAGAGAGTTGAACTCTGGCTGGTTTATGAGAAAAAATACACACTGTGACAAGCTAGACACCCAAAGTAACAGTGAAAGTGGGGTAAAAGGGCACCTGGTGCTGGGTCCCTCGATACAAATTTCTGTGGACACTTAAATGGATCCTTGAGCAGGGAGTAAGACAGTTAAATACATTTTTGTTAATGTGCACACCAATTTACTTTTGTGATATTATCCTAAACACAAGGAAGTATATCAGAGGCGACTGCTGGAGGAAACAAACAGAAGATAAGTCAATGAGGACAATGCTGTTTGGTTCCACCTAAAAGGATAAGATTTATGCTTCAGTGGGTTTGTCAGCAGCAGCTGATATAAGCCTTCCAAAGAAAGACACACACAAATTGCAGCTAGCTCCTATCTCTCCCAAGATAGAGACTGGAAATTGAAAGGCCAGAAGGAGTATTATAAATTACAATGTAGATAAGACCCATGTTGATGGTGGCTTTTTTTTGGTATTAACCTTTTTCTCTACCTGCTCTATGGTTCTGGATAACTAGTGTCATGAAAAAGTTGTTTTTTAGTTTCCTTAATCAATTGTTGTTGCAATCACAACAATCTCTGCAATTTCATTCTCTATACTTGTTGACAGATAATAATGACATATAGAGCATGTGGCTGTGAATTTTTAAAAAAACTCTATCACTTTGAAGATAGAGGCCTTTTTTTTCTGATGGTTTATTTCTGGGAAAGTGTGATGTATTGACAAACCTAAGTGATGAGCTTAAGAGTGTAAAACAGAAAGTTTTAACCAGATGTACATTCATAGTTTGGACTTAACTATGTTCCAGTTAAAATCAAATAGGAATTTTACCATGACACTCTGTCTATGAGCTCTCGTCTACAAGGTGCTTTTGATTTATATGTTACTAAGGCCTTTAGGGATCACTGTCATATTATTGATGCTGTTTGTAATTTACATTGTGCGTGAAATTATGCAATAGGGACAGCCATAAAATGGCAAAGTATGTTCAGAATTCAGAGTTAGTCATTTATATGTTTTTGGATAAATTCAATTGTTATTTTATGTCTGTTCCATTTTGAAGAAATGAAGTTGAGGAAAAACTCAACAGCTAGAAATAGCTTCAGCTACGCAATGGAAACACTTGGTTTAGTCTTCGTGATGGATGTAAGTGAAGTTAAAGCAAGTTTTAAAGTTTTCTTTTGAATTTCAGTTACAGACAAGTCAAATATTGGTACTTGCATTTTTCAGTTCACTGTATTATGTAAAATGTTTTTCTCTTGCCCCATGAAAACAAAACTATTCTTTCTGAAGATGGCAAAGTTGAAAATGTTGTTCTTGATTTTACAAAGTTCATTGAATATAAAAAAGAATGAAAAGATGGAAATGTGTTATCATGGTACAAAATACTCTGTTTTAATGAGAAAGTACTCAAATACATGTTATTAATTGCAAAATTGGCAGCACTTTTGATATATCAGAATAAGCTGAGGAAAATTATGCAAAGTGCATTATCATGCATTTGTGATTATTTTATTTACAGATATCTTCTGTACAGAGATGACATGGAAGTGCTAAACCAGCCCTCACAGAGCCACTTTGGATCTAGAGTCGGCGCATGTAACTTTGCTTTTAAGCTGAGAGGACTGTTGTGTCAAATAGCCTGATTATAGATATCGCGTTCAGCCTGACTTTTTAGAAACTGCTTCTGGTGGAAACAGCAAATCAGAGAATTTATCCAGAGGGTAAAACAGGTCTAAGCTTATTGTGCAGAACCTGATCTGTAGTGGAACAGGTAGTTGGTGTAATTTAAAGAACTGGAGGGGTTGTTCTGTTTATTTTCTTAATTTTTTAATCTTCTGAGGTACAAAGGCAAAAAAGTCTTATTTAACTCCTTTCTTCATAAAACAGTTTGGTTTTCATTAAAAGTTATGATCACTTGATAATCAGAAGTGAATTAAAGGCATCGCAAAGTAAAAGTCATCATGTCTTTAAGAGGCAGTTCACTGATCTAGCCCTTATGAAAAGAGCCAGTGTAGTTGCCCGCAGGTTAAAGGTTCCTAACCATTACACCAGACCCAGCTTGAGTCCTCTAGTGACCAGTGTCCTCTCCTGCTTCAGACGTACCTCCACATTTTTGCCTTCACTGTAACTGCTACCGGCGCATGGCCTGGGCTGCATCCCAGAGCGGGCACTGTGGCCAGTGCTGCAGCTGTGACGGCAGATGTATGGAGCCAGGGAGTCCCCTGGCACCAACACATGGGAAGGCGGGTTGAGGTGGATTGCTAGCAGCTAAGTCTGATTGCCCATGGAGAAATCCGGGGATGCACAAGCATGGAGATCACACACGAGTGTCTGAGGAGCTGAAAGTTGGATCTTCCTGCTTTTGGGGGCACTCCCTACATGGAAGAGTTTCCAGTCCTGGCAGGTCCTCACCACCTCATTTAGTTGGCATGAGTCTGAGGACTGCCCTTTTGGGTGTGCTTCAGAGAGCTGTGGTTTAAGCTCCACTGGAACTGGATTTCTCTGGTGTATTTGAACAGGCACATGACAAAATGAAATGCTTCTGCCAGCTTGCATTAGAGCTGGCAGGGCTTTTGCTTTTCTGAGCACCTAGAATCTGAAAGGGCACTGTCAGAGGACAGGCTGTCATACCGCCTTTGAGTTTCCCTATTCTGTCCATAATAATCTAGTACACCACAGCCTCCACTAGTCTCTTGCCTTAGGAATCGGCATAGCACTTCCTGATAGATGGAGAAAGTGGTTATTATACAATGTGAGTATCTGCTGCTGGGATAAATCTATAATTAGGATATCCACTTATGGACGTTTTCCAAATATGTCTAAACAGTTATGCCAATTACTGGCATAATTGTAAATGAATCAGAATAAGCATCAGCAAATGAATCAAACTGGAAGTTGTACAGTTTGCCTTGCTAATTATATTGCTCATAAAATAGCTGACATGAGATGTCTGCTACCTGCTGACTGGGGAATGCAGGGGGTTCTTTGTGCTAATATTGAACACTATTAATAAATAGGATATTTGAAAAGAAAAATATAAATAGCTTCAGAGGGTGATCATGAGTGGCTATTTTAACATCTAGAATATTCCCATTCTACTAGATTTGGAAACCAGGCATTGGTGGGAACATCTTTGCAGTGCGTTAGCAGAAAATACAGATGCTTTTCTCCTTAGTTCAAACTCTCTGAATCCAGTTCCAAACAGCTTTTTCTTTTAGGTTTTCAGCTACCAATATAAGCAAGTCCTGGTGGGACAGGTTGAAGAAATATAAATTCAGGCCTTTGTTGGCAATTTCTTTATGCCCAGTAAAAATAAGGAGATTCCTGAGATCTCTATCATTTTACACTCCTCCCCTCCTTAGAGTATTTGACACTTTTTATTGATTCTGGAATCATACAAATAAGTCTTTTAAGCAGTTACTTGCCATGGAGTTTTGCTGCTGTCATTTACAAAGAAACTCACAGGAAACATGCAATATTGACAGCTAATAATATCAGATTGATGTCATACTCATCAGAATAACCTTCGTTTGGCAATTGATCCTTTTCAATGGTGCTAATACTTGACTAATATAATGAGCTGTGCCTGCTCCCTCACCACCAGCTGGTTCAGTCCCACACAAGATGACAGCAAAGGCTAGTGAGGGGGAAGCAGCAGAGAGGAAGCGGAGAGTAAAGCTCCTGCTGCCTCTTCTTTGGCGTTGCTTGGTTAGCTGTGCGGCTCAGCAGCAGCAGAAGTGCCTCACAGATGCCTCTTCAATCAGCTATGCAAGTGATGATGCGTCCTCTCCACTCCCAGGAGTCAGGGAAATCAGCACATCTGTACCCCCTAGTAGCAAACTTAGAGATCAAATAAGCAGCTTGTTAGCAACAACAAGGAGTGCCAGGCTCATCATTATCTCTTTTGCCTTCTGTACTGTGCTTCTCCTCAAAAGATCTGGGATTATGGCACACACGGAGTAAGAGCAGAAGTAGAAGCAGCCACACCTCTATGGATGGCTGCAAAATTTTGCTGGTTCAGAGCAGGGAAAAGCCAAGCCTGCAAAAGTGTGGGGTAGAAGACAGTTCATGGTCCAGTTTAATCACTGGAATTATCCAGAAATAAATCTGGCCAATGGCTTTTTCCACCTTATAGCTTTGAAAATAGAGAGGGGATAGAGTAAGAAAAAGGCTCAGAAAGTTAAAGAAAAAAGAGGTTCAAATGAACTTATTTTGCTTACTAATGTTGCATGTAAAAGTAAACAGAATTCAATTTGGTTCTTACCTTCCATGGTCTGTCTCAGATGGCTCACAAACACTGAATATCAGGAGATGATTGTTATTATTAGTTACCTGTTTAGGGTTATATGCACGTACTAGCACTTTTCACCTACAGCTGTACTCACACATTGGCATCTCTGTAATAGTGTGGAATTTTTCTTGAAGAGTTTGCTGTGCAATCAGATAATTTAGAGCAAAAAAAATAGCACCTGAGAATCCTTGTGTTAGATCTCTCAGGTATACTTATCTGCAAGAACCATCCAATAAACCAAGTAAGTCTCCCTCATTTCTACATTTTTATACATCTGTTTTTTTCCTCTTCAAACTGAAAACTGTCTTTAGCCTACTAACAGAATTTCAGAAACACCCACGCTCTGCAATATCATGCTTCAGAGAGTAAAATATCTCTAATCAAAGGTTCCCGTTCTTGCTTATTTTCTTGTGCTGCTCTGCTCAGAGAAACCTGCATATAAAGCATTTTGAGAAAAAAATGACATATCTTAAAAACCCTTGTCCTTTTTGGCATATCTGCTATGCTCATTTTTTAAACAGTTACACACAGCTCCATCAGCTTGGTATGGCCATAATATCTATGCTTTTGTGGAGCTTCTCCCTGCTCTGTGATACCTACTGCCTCTGATGTCTGCACACTGGAGAGCTGTGCTTTGAAAGTAAGTTGCAAAGCAAGGGAAAAAAGAACCTACTTAGAGATTAGGACTTCGTGTCCTAAAAAAGAAAAAAAAAACAGAACTCAAACTCAGATAGAAGAGGCTGTGAAATACTTAATTTTGGACAGTATCTTGGACCACAGAACCAGTGGCAAAATTCTTGTCCTAGTTGCAGCAGATCCTGGATTTCACTGCTTTTATATTCCTGATCAGAGTGAAGGTGTTGTTCAGGAATGCAATCATGACAACATGAATATTCTGCTGCACTCTGTCGTATAAATTATGACCTTCCGCTGCTTAAAAGCTTTCACTTGTCATTCTGAATAAAATTAAGGAAGTTAAATGCTACAGACAAACTGTTCTGCTGATGATGATTTGAAAGATGAGGAAAGTGTGTAGCCAAGATAGTATTTACAGAGTACCGTTTGCCTTTTGTTAATGATGGTAATGTGTAAGAGTGGCTATCCATTACGATGTAATGCCCATTGTGTGTTAGGTATTGCGTTACTGGGGCAACAGCATTCAAAATCACTAGGAAAAACGTTTGCAATTTATGTTTCTGGCTATCCAAATCAATACATTTCATCTTCCTCTACCGAAAAAGATCAGAAGGAAAAAAAAATAAATAGAAAAAATGAAAATAATAGGTCTAAAGAAAAATTGCTTGAGTAAAGCATGAGAAAGGCAATGAAGGAGTTTCCAGGGGATAAATTGAAGATAGTAGAGAGGCTTATGAAGAAAAGAAAAAACTGTTAAGAGGAAATATTTTTGAGTGGTAAAGGCCAGGGGGGAACCCCAAATAAACAACTACAGAGAGAAAGAAGTATAGGAAAGAGAGCTGAACTGAAGAAGAATACGAAGTAAGACTGTCACTGAATGAAAAAAGGACTGTGAATGTCTCAGTGGAAGGAAAGGGTGCAGAACTGAGGACAAAGGAATGAAACATATTGGGATTTCTGGAAAGAGAATATAAGAGGAAATTAAAAGTGGCAGGTGGAATAAGAAAGAAACGGGAAATCAAGTGTGGCTTGGAAGAATTCTGACAGGATGAGTGGTTGAGGAGGTGGGATATTTCTGAAGGGATGATTTTTAGGAAATAGAAATTCTGAGATAAAGTTGAGGAAGCAAAGTAGGAATATTGAAGTAATACATCATCTTCAGCTGCTCCTTTCACTTCTCATCATTTCTTCCTGCCACTTAGCATCATTTTCAGTTAAAGATCCTTTCACAAAAATCTCTCATATGCTTCCCTTCTTGTTTGTAAACCACCAACAATCTTCTCTTTTCCCACCAGCCTTCTCCCTCAGCTCCTAACAGCTGAGGGGAACTGAGTTTGTCTAGCCTTTACAGGTTGTCCTATGTTGAGAGTCAACACATTGCATCACTTCTTTGTACTGCCTTATGGAAAGAGACAATGTAGCTTCATCGGTCATATGCTCTGCCATGAACACCACCTGGCATTGTGGAGGAAGAAGACAAACCATGACTATCTTCTTCCTTACTAGCTGTTCAGACAAGAAGCTCCAGGGTTTCCAGTTCTTCTTTTCTCTCCAAAGGATTATGAGCTTTTGCTTGGGACAGGGAAGTTAAAGAGGCCAAAAACCTGTTTCCACATCAGTTTTGCGGTGAGAATAAGATGCAGGATAGCTGCCTCCTTCCCTAGGCAATCTTCTAGTGGGATACGAGGTGGAATGAGGAAAAAGCCTGTGAGAATCCCAGTTCCCAGAATTGAGCTCCACAAGCACCAAAGACCACACAAGGAAGAGAAGAAGCACAAACATAAGAAGACACGACCAGTACACAGGATAACAAAGTAAAGTAATGTGTGAAAAAAGATGACAATAATAGTAGTTGGTGGGGAGGGAATAAGGGAGACAAGCTTGGACAAAAGGAAAAAAGGAAAATATTCAAAATAACCCTTTGAAATGCTTACCAAACAGAAGGTTCCTATTCCCAGCCACAGCCAGTGCCTCTGGCCTCTTCTCTTCCATGCTCCCCTCCCACTGCCTACCCACCAGACCTCTTTGCTTCCCACCACTCACAGTAAGTGGTGAAAACAAGCAGCCAGAGCGCTCAGCACAGCAACTTGCAGTACTACTCCCTTCAAGAGCTTTCTCTGTAACACTCTCAATCCCAGAGAGACAAGAGAGCAAAGCAATCATCAGATTATAATAAGCATCATTCACTTTAACCTGCACATAGTTGAAGTGCAGAAAGCTGAAATAAGAGCTTTGACCATGGAAGACCACTTTCTCCTGCGCTGTCACTGGTTTCTGCTGGAGAAAAACCCCTGTAGCTTCCCTTCAAGAGCTTTCTCTGTAACACTCTCAATCCCAGAGAGACAAGAGAGCAAAGCAATCATCAGATTATAATAAGCATCATTCACTTTAACCTGCACATAGTTGAAGTGCAGAAAGCTGAAATAAGAGCTTTGACCATGGAAGACCACTTTCTCCTGCGCTGTCACTGGTTTCTGCTGGAGAAAAACCCCTGTAGCCCTGAAAACCCCTCATAGTTCCTACAGTTTTCCCCTGTGATCCTAGGGCCTTCACAACATATCAAACGTGAACTGCAATGCAAAGGATATCTTACTTTGCCCCATTTGCCATTTCAATTTACTGACATCTTCTGCTTAAGGATGGTTACACCAAATCTTTTGCTTCACTTTTACATAACTATAGTTAATGTTTGGAGCTAAAAATAAAGATAGCAAACATATGCTAGTAGTAAAGGAATAAAGACCGCAGGTTTTTACTGTATATACAAAAAGAGAGAGCATTTTACTCAATGTATTTTAAATACAGTAGTTACAGAGTCAGGCTGGTAGAAACAATATCATACACAACTGAAATCCATAGATTTTTACTTTTAAGTATTGGTTTTAATTCAGTGAAAGTAAATTACCAGTGGCTTCAGCTCAACTGGACGTTTCATGCAGTTTCTGAAAGATGGGGAAAAAGAAGCCTGATAAAAGCTAACTAACAGAGCAGAGTCGAAACAGAGCCTGCAGAAAACAGAATATTTTTAAACTCCTTACCACAGCCTAAATTCCATTAGCATGAGACTTGGAAGGACACATCTGTTATTCTTTAAGGATCTAAAGCAGTTGGCTGGCCTCCTAGCTCTTGAACAAAGTGTTCAGGGCTCACATGGCAACACTGTGCTGCATATAACGAAACTGTTTAATTTAAATTATTTTTCCAAAGGAAAAAAGAAAGGAAGGAGTAATGATTGAGAAAGATCTGTGAAAGATCTGCTGTACCGTGGGTTTTTTTGCAAAATCTGTCTTCGTGAGTTGGTTCATCCATCATCTAGAGTTACTGGAAACAACACAAACCTGTGGAAGTACTGTAGATAAAAAGTACAATGTCTGGAGATTAGTCTAGCTTCCTGTTTTACTGTCTTGTATATGAATGGAGTTTACAGAATAGGTGTGAAGACAGCTCTGTTTGAGTTCAGACTATTCACAACAAACTGATTCAGAATATTGGCCGGGCTTTTTTTTTTCTGAACCGCCTTTCTGTTGGATTGCACGTGCATATTGAAAAGGAGAATGCAGGCTTCCCTGCATGAGATTTTGGTGCAAAAATGTGAGTCTAAAGATTTCATAAAATCCAGGTTTGTGAGAGTAGAGGAGAAAAAGCAGAGTGGAAGGTAGACCAAGGGAGTAATATTATCTGTAGAGGCAAAACAAGGGTTAAATGAAACGAGATGCGCTTGAAGCTATCCATGAAGTACTGTACCAAGAAAACCACAGAAAGAAATTATAGACAGAGAAAAGTTCCCATTCACTCTTTAGGCAAAGGAATTCATGTCCTCATGTCTGAATGGCTACATATCAGACTGAGATAGGGGCCATGGACATATGGGTGTATGTATGCTATATAGAGAGGTGCAGTGGGTTAGTAAAGTATGAAAAATTACAAGGAACATTTAAAAGAAATATATAGAGGAAAGGTTTTTTGATTAGGTGAGTAGACTTTATCCACTGCACTCAAAACCCTTCAGTACTCAAGTTTTACAGTATCCTCATAACCCATGCAATCTGTAAATGTAAAATATAAAGGCTAAATGGGGAAAACATTTATATAAACTGTCCTGAGTTTTTATGCAAAACCTAACTTGAATCCTCTAATCCTTAAAACCACTTTCATGAACTCTCTATAAAGCATGGCTTTTCCATGTCTTTGTATTGTTAGTTGGTAGAGTTGGTAGGCAAAGCAAATCTACAGAGACAAACTGAAAGTTTGAATTTGTTTGTGGGTTTCTTTTTCTTTTGTTTTTAACTTTTTTTATAACTAGGCCTATTGAAGGTACCAGGTTCCGCTTTCTAAAGACTCCTCTTCACATGTCTTTGATTTCTTTCTTAAAGAGAAAAAAAAGAAAAGAAAAAAAAAAGATTAGAAACATGGAAGTACTTAAGAAGACGAGCTGTTCCCAGCACTACAGAAAGAGAAGAGCAGCAGAGCTTTTGTGAGACTTGGAAAGGCCTACAGTAACCTGGCTGAGGCACTCTTGATGGGAGACTGTCTTTGTGTCTGGTCACCCTTTGCCTAGGGTGGATAGCTTTATTGATATTTTATGGGTTTGCTTCCTTCCTTCAAAGGACTTAAAAAAACCAAGAGTGTTGTTCTCTGGCCAGCCAAGTTCCAGATGCCTCGTAACACATGCTGGTCACGGAAGTATTTCAAATACTACTTCAAGTAAAACCCTCCAATTATAAAAAAGCACTATAATCATACATTTAGGAACATATGTTTAAACTGGCTTCATCTATTTTAAACAGAACAAAAGCCAACTGAAAAGTTTCAAAGGAGATTAAACCAATTTGAATGGAGACACTAACAGGGTTTTTTGGGTAAGAACCCTGTGATTTAAAACTGAAAATTAAAATAAATACATGATGGAAAAATGACATTTCAGCATGTATGGACTTAAGAATGATTACCAGGAGATCTGTTCCACTTATGCCAACTCTGTCAGTGATTTGATGTATAATCTGAAACTAAGAGGGATAAAGTGTCTAGGAACAAATAATTTGCATGAGACTAAATGAGGTTGAAAAATTGGACAAACTTGCAGGCCTTTCAAGCCTTTTAGTTACTGAATATCTCTGTCCCACTTTTGTCTGTCTGTAACTTAACATACAAGCTGATCCAACTTAATGTACTGGCTGATCCATCTGACTTCTGCCACTGAGAAACAGAATCATGCTTGTGCGCTCCTGGGAAACACTTCAGCACCAGTTCAGCAGGGGAACTGAAACATGCCAGGCTTCATGCTCACGACAGATTCTGGTCCAAGGAATTGTGGTACCATGCTCAGAGTACTCCCATGCATCAGAGAATGCAAGTTATAATTTCAGAGTGCAGTTTTAACATGGCATGGATGCAAGCTTGCCTTCAAGACCACGGCTCTGCCCAGGCAGTTACAGTCAGCACCACTCACTTTCCAGACCATTTCTCTGCACCAATACGCAAGATATCTCCCACTATATGTCAGGGGGAAAGTGAATAAATAGCATGAATTTCATTTCACCTCCCACTTTTACAAGTGGAAGAATAGGAAGCAGCATGTAGGGAAAGCTTGAGAACCTTTGAATCATTTCATTACATTGTACTACACAGGGGGCTTTATTGTTTAGAAGGAGATGAATAAGCACTTGCTCAAAATACAGGATGATTGACCTTCGAGGTCAGCAGACCTGGTGGTGCTGCACAGCATAACTACTTGCCCAATAGTAGAAAGAGAACGAATCAAATGCCCTCAATGTGTTTTTCATCTTCAAACTCATCTTCTGGGCCTCATGGAGGAACAAAAATGGTGCCACTGAGGACAAAATAGCACCGACCTAATAATATTTCCTCTCTTGCATTTGCTTCCTCCATCTGCTCACATTTCCTGGGTGACAGGTTCATCTCAGCAATGTTGAGCTGAAGATTCATCCAGACCGCAAGCCTCTTACAACTTCCATCTTCAGCAGTAGACAGAAATTCTGAGTCATTTGCTATGATTTTCATGTGAATGTTGACCTCAGCAGCAGCAAAAATTCCTGTTCTGTTAGCATTACATGGACTGTGCCTTGTCCTTTTTGCTCAAGAGCACAGAGAGAGGAGGCTGTGTTCAAAGAGCCACTAATCTAGAGGAGAGATCTTTGTCTTGTCCTCAAGCCTGTAGACTCTCGCATAGCTTGAGCATGCTCTCTTGACATCATGTTAGTGTGCTATCATGAAAAAGCAGGCACGCTTCATTGGCTTCCCTTTTCGAGACTATTCTCCCATTCTTCAAAAGAAATTTTGACATCAACATTTTTAAGATTTTCCATTTTGCATTTAAACTAAGATGTTTAGATGTGGTTTTAGATTTCCTGAAGGTCATATTCTATCCTAACATATTTCTCATGTGTTTTGACAAGCGAATTTGCCTTGAATCTGAGAAATATTTGGCAAAGCAGAAAGAAATGGAGAGTATGACATACAGAGATAGGGTCTGAGATAACTGGGTAATCCTATAAAGATTTACTATTTTCCAATAAGCCCATGGAGACTACTGAATCAAGATCTCATTCACTAGTGTATATTTACGTGTTTAAATAAGAGCACATAAGTAGAGGTGGACTTTGTAACTCAGGCCCTCACTTAGCTTGTGAGAGAACAGGCAGGAATTTGACAATGTCTTCCACGTGCCAGTTGTATCCTTCGATCACTGCATTACTGGATATTTTGACATAATCTTGATTCCTTTAGCAAAAAACTATGTCCTGAAACATCTCTGTCATTCTTTCTCATTGACATTGTTTTATTCTTATTGGATTTGAGAAACTGGCATTTTCCCACTGCAGAGAAGCTTCCTGGAAACTAGAGTTACCATGCCCTCTCCGTGACACTTTCATTACTCCTTTGGTTCATTTGCAGCCTAGTAGATGAAATGTGGCTCTGGAGTTGAAGAGAGCTTTGCTCTGTCTCTCTTCTGCTTCTTAATCTCCATGCTTCCCTTTCCCCAAGAGAAATACAGAGAATTCCCTCCTTTACAAACTACCTTGAGATCCATTGCTCGAAATCGCTTCATGAAGGTTAGTTATTTTATTTAATCTCCATAACCCTCTTCTTCTCTCCCTGTTGGTTTGATTGATATCACTGTTTGCACAAACACAAAATTTTTGTGTGCTCCCAACCATTCATTCAAGGCCTCTTAATTTGTTCAAAGCCACTTAATTCCTATATTATATTATCAAGGAACTTTGTCTCACACTGTCAAAGAAATGTGATTACACTTCTAAAATTGTTTTTCAGAAACTAACCTCTGTGTTTATAGCAAATGAAAACAGAATGTAATCAACTCAGTTTGCTTTTGACAGATGTTTAAAGCAATTTTATGCTACATAGCTTCCTTGTGTCTGGTTTCTGCTGTGCCAGGATACATTAGTTACAATTTAGGTTCACCAAATATGGGGTGGATTGTCTGCTATTAGATAATCCTCTTCCATACACTACTATTCTTTTACTTCTAGCACTTGTCTTGTGAGTTTAATGCTTGCAAAATGTGGTGCTCTGACAGAAATGAAAAGTTAAGTCCTCTGTTTATAAACAGGGAAAAGCACACTAACTTCCTCTACTGCCTTAGTAAAGTGCCTTAACACTAACATGGCTCCAGTTGCAAAGTTAAAATATCCTTGAGGATATGCTTAGCTTTAAACAAGTGAGTTGCCCCATTATATGTCTTGAAATCAATTATACTAATTAGGCTCTAAATTAAATAGTTGAAGTGCTCTTTCAAACTGATGCTCTACTGCCCACTCCTGGACATAGGCAAGTAATTCATCCTCAAAATCCGTTCAACTCATGACTTCCCTCCTGAGCATTTGCAGTTGACTCTGAAGCAGACAGTTGTTTCACCAAGAGCTAGAGTCCACTGGATAATCATGATCTGCATTCAAAACCATTCTGGACTGGATTTGAGCCAGTTTTCTGAAAGACTCCGTATTTCCCCACTGACTGGTGAATTTCCAGTTTCCTCCTTACTATTGTCCATAAAATGAATTTCAACATTCCTGATCTTCATCAGACTACAAGTAACATGAAAGGAAAATATATATCATGCATTGCATCTAGTAATCACCCTAGCAAGATTGTTTTTCTTCTCAAGCTTACATGTCAAACAATTAATCATAAACTGAAACATCCTGTGAAGAAGGAACCTCTAAGAAATGCAACTTTGGTTATCATATGAAAAAAACTTATTAAAATAAAATAGAATATCTTGAAAGGGAATGGAAACATGATTAGTGTCCTTAACATAGTATTTAAATAATTTGCTCCCCCGGGTGAGAATAAAGGTTATTTGAAACAGATGCTGTAATGCACAAAGTACATTTTCTTATCCCCACCACTGGTTTTGGAGACATCTCCTGTCAGTTGATAGTGTTTGGGTTTTAGGCCTAAAGCAGATCTTGACATTATTTCTCCCTCTCCCCTTTAAGGCTTCAAAGGGACGCTGCCAATTATTGTTTTAGGAGTAATCACCATGAGTTTATAAACTAACAAAATAGTTATTAAAAATGAAAGCATAAAAAATAAAATCGTGACTATATTAAAGTGAAAGTTTTCAGGAGGATAGACTCCAGTGCACAGTGAGACCTGTAGCAGCCTGCCCCTGTAATGCAGGGGAAGAAGAAATCTTATGAATTCAGGGAAGGCATAAACAATTATAAACAGCCTTGGTACTACTATTCTTGCTCTTACAGCTAGTTACACTCTTTGCAAATGCCAAGCTTTAGATCTTCCCTGAAGTCTCACTGGCCTGGGAACATTATGTCTATCCCAGGGATACACCAGTTAATTTTCAGCTTGCTCTCTGTCTCTGGGACCTTCTTAATAAATTTTTCCAAGACAAACCTGCAGTGGGGACAGCTTCCCCAAAGCTGTGTAAATGCAAACTAGTTGTTGATATGCTTTTATTTCTCGGTGTAGACACGTCCTTGGAGTTCCTTGGTGCCAATTCCTTTCTGTCTTTTCCTGGTCCCTTTCCCCCACTTCAAAGGCATCCACAGAATTTTTTTATTTAGTGCCCAAGGATTTAACAGAGATATTGGCAGTAGCTGGGAATTTAATTATTTCTGATAGTATCAGCAGCAAGCATTCACATTTGGGAGAAGCGCTCATCTGATTTGTATGGGACCTGTTTCCCTAGAAAAGCTCTACAGTCCTAGCACTGCATAGTACTGGCGCATGCCACAAGCATGAATATGCAACAGCAGTATTATTCAAGAATCACAGTTAATGGTAATAGCCTTTTTTTCACCCAAATTAATCAGAAAATATGTAAGTCAGCATATTTAAATAATGCATTGAAATCAGAGCACAGCATGAATAATATTTAAATTAAATCTGACAACATAAGGAATGTAAGAAAGAGTATTCACAGTAATGGAAATAAGGAATTTTGAAAACTACATTTTCTGAAAGAGGAAATAATTAAAAGACCTACTTCAGTAAGATAATTTATGGAATCACCTTATCAGCAAATAAGAAGTGTAGTTAGGCTAAATGAGGCCTCCATAAAATGAAAAGGAGAAAAAATGAAAGCAAGACGGATATATATATATTGCTTTGCGGGAAGGCACAGAAACTAAACCAGGCAGACTGTTCTCATGAAAGCTGTCTTGTTTCTTGCAGCTGAAATCTGTGTGTCACTAAAAGCACTTTAATGAAAAAAAGCCTTTTTAAAATGTGTTTATAAACTTAAGCACATCTCAAACTAAGCAGCTGGATAATAAGGATCTCAAGTTCACATTTCTGAATGGTGGAGCTCACAATGGAAGGGTACATAAAAGCAGATGCCTGAAAAATACTCTTTTTCTGTGACAGTACCTTGCTTTGGGTCAGAGATAAGGAGTGTACTTAGGAGAAGGTATTTGGTTTGTTCTATATTTCACTACTGCCGTTGAAATACGCTCAGGATACCTGGATTTTGCACATTGCAAGCCAAATTCTAGACTGCAGGCAAAGTACAGTGGACCAGAGCCTCAGTCAGCTAAGTTCTGACTTTAATATCATTTAATGTCTTTAGAAGTCCAGAGGCCAGTGCCCTCCCTCTCTCTCTCCTGATGTGACATAGCCAGTTATGTCTTGTATTTAACTGAATGGCATGGTCTTTGGGCAACAGTGTTTTACTCTGCTGAATAAAAAGAATCCCTTACATTGCTGCAAGTTGATCACGAGTATCTACCTCCAATTTAGCTGTTTACTGGTGGTGTTCCTAAGCACAGTGAGAAATGCTCCTCAATGGTTTAGTGTGTTTCCTGACCCTGTGTGTCTTCTGGACCTGCACACAGTGAGCTTTTAAAAAGGCATTTTATGTACACTTTCATACTCAAATTCTCCATCATCTGCTGCAATACAAATATGTCTTTTTGGCAGTTAACAGTCATTGTGAATAGTAACTGATTCCTTCCATTCTGCTGTTCAGGCTTACATAAATATTAAGATGTGACAGTAAGGATGAGGAAGGGGCCACCACAGCTTCATTCTGGCACATGAGAGGGTGGTGGGGAAGTAACAGCGCTCTCACTCCAATATAGGCTGCTCAATTAAACCAATCGCTGGTCGTAGACAAAGGCACTCTGAACTCGCAGATGGGAACAACGCCATCCTCACAGATGGGCATGAGCATCCAGCACCAGGGAACATTGTACTATCACTGAATATCTGTGTTGAAGCCTGGCCAGAAATGTCAAAAAAACAGGTGCTGATCCTAATCTTCTATGCCCACGATACAAGGGAATGCACCACCAGTCATTAATCCAACACCCGTCTGGGTTAATTTTTAGAAGTCCCTGGGGAAAAATAAGGAGTTTAATGAGTAGGTTTAAAACAAGCTGAGTGTTTTGAAATGCATTTCTACATTTAGAAATATTAGAAGAGAAAGATTCTTTGAAATCTGATCTCAGTGGCATCTTCTTGATTTCCTGAGAACATGAGAATAATCTTCCAGGAAAACAGTAGTTGTCCTGAAGCCAGTGATCTTATTGTCCACTGTAGGATTCTGGATATTTTAAAGGGAACAGAGACTACATATCACCAAAGACAACCCTGCTTTTACCACTACCGGATTTACAAGTTTAATCATGCTGTAGAAGACACGAAGAAAGAAGGAATATGTTAGAAAGAGAGGCATGAAAAGACAGGCAGGAATTAATGATGTTGCTCTTTAAGGGAATGGGCAAGATATCTGCAAAATCACAGATTTGCTTGACAGCGTTCATTGTAATCATGGGAGAGTGCAGCTTGGAGCTGCGTTCTGAAGACTGCACATCTCTAGTATCAATATATTTCCAACCGCTTTAAAAGGCATAGGCAGCCTGGGTCTCATTTTCTCACTTGGGTCCCTCTTCATTCTTACCTACTGCATGAACATCTGCCTAATGAAAGGGGAAGGGGCTCACAGTAATATGAGCACTTTGGGAGAGGGGTGTAATTGTTGGCTTCCTTCAAGTGCGAAAAGAAGAAGAAAAAGGGTAGAAACTAAAAGGTATAAAAGGTATGAGGGAATAAAGAAAAGTTGAAAAATAAGTGGTGCTTAGGAAAAGCTTAAGAACCTTTGAATCATTTCATTACATTGTACTACACAGGGGGCTTTATTGTTTAGAAGGAGATGAATAAGCACTTGCTCAAAATACAGGATGATTGACCTTCGAGGTCAGCAGACCTGGTGGTGCTGCACAGCATAACTACTTGCCCAATAGTAGAAAGAGAACGAATCAAATGCCCTCAATGTGTTTTTCATCTTCAAACTCATCTTCTGGGCCTCATGGAGGAACAAAAATGGTGCCACTGAGGACAAAATAGCACCAACCTAATAATATTTCCTCTCTTGCATTTGCTTCCTCCATCTGCTCACATTTCCTGGGTGACAGGTTCATCTCAGCAATGTTGAGCTGAAGATTCATCCAGACCGCAAGCCTCTTACAACTTCCATCTTCAGCAGTAGACAGAAATTCTGAGTCATTTGCTATGATTTTCATGTGAATGTTGACCTCAGCAGCAGCAAAAATTCCTGTTCTGTTAGCATTACATGGACTGTGCCTTGTCCTTTTTGCTCAAGAGCACAGAGAGAGGAGGCTGTGTTCAAAGAGCCACTAATCTAGAGGAGAGATCTTTGTCTTGTCCTCAAGCCTGTAGACTCTCGCATAGCTTGAGCATGCTCTCTTGACATCGTGTTAGTGTGCTATCATGAAAAAGCAGGCACGCTTCATTGGCTTCCCCTTTAGAAAGAGACTATTCTTCCATTCTTCAAAAGATACTTTGCTTTGTGGAAGAAGGAAATGGTATTCAGGAAATGTGAAAGTTAATGAACAAGAAAGGAAAAAGGAGGAATATAGGAAAGTGTGATTTTTGTGGAGGAAAAAAAAGTAGGGGCTTTTACCCCACCTCATGCAGTCTTTTAAGTCTCACATCATGTCACCTACTATCAGGTTTACTTTCTTCTGTCTAGACAAGAAAGTTGATGATACCTAATTATGCAGAGGAGAAGAAAAAAAGTAAATAGCTGTGTTAGTTCTATGTTTGTGGACAACGAGTATATCTACCTTATTTTATAATTCAGACATATAAAGTCTTTAATGGCTATATCAGCCTTCATGGGGACTGTATGGACACTGACTTACTTTGGTTTACTCTGAACTGATATTTCTATACTTTGCAGATCTCAAGAAACACATTGCCTCTCTTACAGACCGTTTTTTTTCTTCCACTATGTTTATAATTGTGGGCCCAACCCCTCTCTTTGGGTTTTGGTCTGTCTTTTAGGAAAGTAGGTTTCATTGTGGACACATAAACATTATGAGATGTTACAAAAGCTCTACAGTACCTAAAATTAGTTACTTTGGCTTGAGTGAACTCTTCACAAGTTTTCATGCTGACCTGTATCTAAAGCAGGAATAAAATGCATGCTTTTGACATTTTGGAAAGTCTTAGCCATTTGAACTCTTAAGTCTTTACAGAATTCACAGATAGCAAGAGGAATTACAGTCCGCGTTCTTCTAGACATAAACAACGTACCGGGTGTAAACTGTCAGTTTTTGCAAGGAGATATAGACAGTCTCCTGCCAGTCTCCTTGAATGTAACTTCAACATTTCCTTTCTGTTAGTAAATACTCTCTGCTTGGCAAGTTTTCATATCATCCTCCTAAGGCAAACAAACTTCTTGACAAAGTGCCTAAGGGTTTGGATCCAGTACTTAATACAGAAAATGTCTTTGATTTGGGCACTGGATAAGACATTAGCTGCTTTAGTAGAAAGCTGAGATGTGGTCAGATTTACTAACAATTCTCTGAAAAGGTTTTATTTCCATCTACAACTGTTGTTTAATTCACAGAAAAATGCTATTTGGATATGGTATGGGAAGATGAAGTTTGTTTCAAAGTGGAAATTCACCATGATGTTGTGTACAAAGAGAAAAAAATGGTCAATTTGTTTTTATCTAAATACTTTCAATTTTGAAAACAAGCTTTTTTTTTTCCCTGTCAAAAATACAAAACAAGAAGTATCTGACAAAAGAAAAGCTGTAAGAAACATATCATTTGGAAAAAATCATAATCCATGCACAGGCAAATTATAAAAAGACAAAGGTTTGTTAAAGAAATTGAATCAACAGTGATATGGATGTTTTGGAAAACTATTGTCATTTGAAGGACAGCAAGATATAAAATCACCCTATTTATGCAGGCTGCTTTCTTTGTGCAGCACCTAGTCCTTTCATCCTGTGTTTTAAAAATTAAATGCTGGTAAGTTAGCTAATCAAGCTTTATAAAATGCTCAATTGTTTTTATTACCTTTTTTCATGAAAGTGGACGTTATTATTAAACAGCAGTTACTATTGTAAAACAGCAGTTTTCTGTGAAATGTTTTTCATAAGAACAAGTCTTTCATCTTGTTTCACAATTTTGTCCCTACCCACCCAGCTTTCAACTCTGTCATTACAATTGCCAAGTGATAAAATCTAGGAACCATGTCATCTTCCTGTGTTGAGAGAGATGATTACATCTCTGTGGGTGTGATTCTTGTCAGCTCACTCTAACTAAATCAGTTTAATTTTGGCATAAGCCACCTATCTTGGCATTCCCTGTAGTCAGTAAAGAGACATGGACATTCCTCGGAGATTCATTAAGTCTGTCTTGCACGCTTATTTTGGGCCATCTTTTAAAAGTGATTTTTTTTCCTGCCATAATCTATTAAAGGATGTTATATCAACTAACTTCTGCATGGTCTATTTTTCAGATGGTTCAAGATAGATACAAACAGTTCAACTGTGAATGTGCAACAGATCAAACATTAAAAGATTTTGAGTATGTACATGCAAATGTTGTCCCAAAAATAAGAACTGCACACACAACAGGAATGATGGCTCCAAATGGAGCTAGTTTTGCTCCATATATTGCAAAAAATAATAGAATAAATGTTATTGATTTGAAGATTTGATGGAATAGGCTAACCAGCCTGAACCAGAGAAAGAATAGAGACTTGTAGATCTGGAAACGCTTTCCTTTGTGAATTGTAGAGGTTTTGATGAGCATCTCCTTGAGTTCACCAGTATGCATGCTACAAAGGTTTTTCTTTTACTTAAGCATACTTATTTTTAGCAAGAAGGCCCCTACTGGATTTGCTTTCATCCCTCATACTGTTACAACAATTATCCCACAGGTGCAAGGGATAGCCACAAATCAAGATGGGAATGTTATTCAGACAGAATTCAGTCTGATAATGTATATGTCCAAATAAGAGATTGATTTATCTTAAAACTTAGTTTTGAATGCCTGGCATGAACTGTGCTATACACAGGGACAGTAAGAAGAGCTAGGGAGAATATTTTAGCTATGACTCTATTTTCTGATTGTTTACTTGAAGCAGTTTTACTAGAGGCCAATTAAACACACAGTAAATCAATTTTAAGACCCCCTGCAAATCAGTTTCAAGACCCTTGAGTAGGTATCATCAATTTCAGTTTGGTCAGGAAAGATCTGCCTAATCTGATCTGCCATATTTCTAATGTGCACATCCTCAGAGTGTTTAATTGCCTCACTGAGAGTAATTTCCATGGAGCAGGAAGGAAAACCCTCACTAAAACTGTAGAAGGCTGAAAGTTTAGTGAGCAAAGTACGCTACAGTGATTCATAGGTAGCTTTCTACACTTTACTTAATCAGATGCACTGGGAATCTACTTAATTGTGCATCATCCCAGGGAACCAATTTGGCCTAAGGTAGTAAATGACACTGACTGCTGAGTAATGAGGATACTTCTGACAAACATTTCTGTTTAATAGATATCATTCGGCAAGGTCCAACAGCTTAGGTTGTGTTTAAGTACATGACAAATGAGCACAATATTCTACACTTTCAATTTTCTAATGCAGAAGTAGCCAAATAAAAAAGTAAAAATAAGTAATTAAGATGGAATAAAATAATTTTATCTGTCTGTGTTTATACATTAACGTATCTTATTTTGAGTAATTCACAGCTTTAAATTGCATCCAAGTCTGTAAGAGACCATTGAAACATTATTTACTGCTGGATGCCAGCTATAACTGTCAGCACTCCAAAAATGTACAGTTGACAATGAGTCATAAATAAGAGATTAATTAGTGTGGTAGTTGGAAGTTTTGTTGCTGATTCAGATATTTAGTATCCACTTCACTAAGATAATTTGCATATGTTCTGCCCTCTTATCATCTGTTAAAAGATTTGATTAGAAAAAGGAGTCTAAGAACATTGGTGGCTGAAGGGAAGAAAGGGACACAGGGGAAGGACACATGATGGTGCTTGGCTGAAGCCTCAGAACAGAAGAAAACAGCCCTCAGTGCTGGCATGAAAAAGGCTGAGAGTCAGCGAGGGTGACAGGATTGGTGCCTTTGGAAACAGAACAATAGGCATTATATTTAGAAGCTCAAAGGCCAACCATGAAAATACCTAATTGGTTTACACTCTTGATTTAAGCCCTGTTCCCTTATTCTGCATTTTATTGCTTTTTATTCAAGTCACAGGGAATTTTGCCAGTGCTCCCAGTGGGAGAATTAGGTCTACTGGAAAAGCATTTTCAGATATTAAAAGAATTTACAGCAGTATAAAAAAATTGCACGCATATTACAGATGAAACAGACATATATTGAAGGTGACATATATGTGCCAAACTGCATATCTATAGGAAAAATTAATTCATGATAAATCTTAGCTGCTTCATCTAGCTCTGTCCCCTAGTTCTCCCTTTGACTTCAATATCCTAAAGAAATGTTCAATCCTACGGTTGCCTATTTCTCTTTCAGCACGCATGGGAAATCAGCAAAATTCTGCCCTAACCCGTTTTTTCTGAGCATATGATGCTATGGGTTCCTATTACTGACTGCTAGGCAACTGCACCCTGAGTTGGTTAGTTAGATCTAGGATCTCTATGTAGTTAAAGGAAAAAATAGGCACTTTTAAGTCTGTTTCCTCTTAACAGTGTCTTAAACAAATGTAGACATCTCCTTTTGCGTGACTTAAATCACACTTCAGAACTGCCCGTTTCCCTTACCCAAATAAGCTTGGGTGACCAGATCAGATTTAGATATCTGCATTTGGTCAGATGAATCTCACCCTGTGACTCCAAATTTCTAGCAAAACTACTGATATTTATGCTGATGGGGCTGTGGATCGAGTGAAATAGTGAAGCAGTCCTTCCATAACATTCAGAGCTGCTGAAAGGGTGGTCTGCACAGTCAGGAAAGACATGGGCCAATTTTGACATATTGTGATGGGGAGTCTCATTAATAACTGGAAGTCTAGAAAATGAGACCTTCAAGAAAAGCTTAGAGAAATGGAGTTTGGCTTAGTCTAGCAAAGAGATGAATGAGGGAATATACAAAATCATGTTCTGTGTATTTCTTGGATCTGCAAAGAGGCAAACTTGTCTTCATATCCACTGGGACAAGAAATAAAAAGTTAAAACTTCAGTGAGAGAAATTTAGGTTAGATATTAGAGAAATTTCTAAGAGAGAGGATGCTTAAATGGAGGAACAGATTGCTGAGGGAAATTATGGAACTTTTTTAGTAAGGATTTTTTAAAAAGTTTGGAGGAGCATCTGTTGGGTACATTTTGAAGTTAGGACGTGAAGATCTTCAAGGTCCCTTTTTCTTTCACTCCCCTATTTTTCTGTCATTTTTTCTTTCATTCATTCATATCTCTCTCTCTCTTTTTTTCTCACTAAGTGTGTTGTATTGGAGAGGGGAGACTTGCAGCCTCCAACTATAGTCCCAGTTTTATTTCTATGTCTGCATCCCAAATAAGTAACTTCTTTTTATATCAACTGAAGTTTCTTAGGTCACTCTGAGTTTTATGGCTTTGTGGCTGGCCTCAGAGAAACAAGTTACAAGTGAAGAAAGAATTGCCATGTATTCTACCCTTCGAAAAGAAAATACAACAGGCAGGAACTAGTTGGAGAAGAGAAACATACAACAATTGCTTACAGAATAACCACTTCAGCCTGAAACTTTGCTGAACTGAGGGGACAGCCCCAGAGGGGCACATGGAGGAAAGGAATTCCTGCAGAAAACCCCTGGTACCTTTCCTGCTACCTGCCGGCTTAGCCTTCAAAAACACCACATCTGACAGCCTGCAAAAGAACAAGCTGGGGATTTATTTCTGCCTATAATTTTTTACTATATTTCCATATCTGAAGAAGAATTGTTTCACTCAGTCTGGGATTTGTTCATTGCATCTACGGAGTTTTTTAAAAAATGTTGACTACTGTTCTATATACAACCAGACTACTAGCCCGTATTTAAATGCTATATAGCTAAAATTAGCAATATTAAATTTTCAAAGAAGATTATAAATGAGAGGAAAAAAAGTCTTAATGAAAATCTTTATTCTACTATATCACATGAAAATAAGAAAGGAATTAGAAAGGTGACAGAACACAAGGAATAATAATTTAGCACTTACATTATCCCATTACTTTTCAGATGATCGCAGAATTAATGTAATTTGATTTATTTTATTTCCTGTGGTTACTAATAAAAAAAAAAA
>NW_008795495.1:4399473-4413258 GCF_000699145.1 Aptenodytes forsteri | reverse complement strand
CTGTTGTTTCTGAAAACAACCCCCTCCCCCCCCCCCCCCCAGGAGAAACAGTGCTTTTAAAAACAAATCCAGGGTTGATAAACTGTAGTCCAGAGGTTAAGAAAACATATTTCTTGGGGACTTGTCAGAAAGGAAATCCCACTATATTTTAGGGGCAGCTAAAATTGTTTTATAATGGCCATATGTGTTCATTTTTAATTATAACAACATGTATCAAGAAAGTGTCTTTGGGCAATTTATGAACCTGGAGTTGAATTCATTGTGCAGCTAAGACTTCCCTGGCACATGAGGAATGCAATGTCAGGTCTAGAAGGTGACATGCACACGGCAATATAAATATTCAGCCTAAAGTATCCCTTTGATCACATGATGATTTAAATACAGCAACTTCAACACTAAATACAATTTGAGCTACAACAACACTACCACTAAAACACAGGAGAAGGTATCTTGATTTATGTGTTTAAACCCTTCAATGAATCTACCCTCACACTTGAAATCTGTTCCTGTTGCCTTTCCCTCCCACAGCAATGCGGTGTTGTATCTGCTTTTTCCAGAAACTTCTCCAGACTCTTTCTACCATGTCCCTTTTTATATTAAAATATCTCCTGCAAAATTTTTCATACTACTAATAACTAGAAACATTAATAGTCTGCACATCAAATGAGATCAGATCACAAGTGAAGAACAGCTGCCAAGGCTCAACTCATTTCAAATCAGAAGTGGTGGTAGTGGGCAATCATGAAGGCTTAGAGGAGTTTGCAGCCGTACTGCCATCTCCTTTGGCTCCAGGACCACTGTCAGGATGGCTGCATTTATTTTTCTGGGTGAGATCTGTTGATGTTATAGCCCACTGAAGTGGCCAGAATCTCTAATGTAGCAGAGATGTTAGTAGTAACTCAATGAATGTTCAGTGCATAGTGCCTAAAAGACAGCGATGGGAATCGGAACACAGGACGTTTCCCTCCTCTAGGTGAACACTGTCCCCTTTGGGTAGAATTGTGTTGCCTCTTCAATTGCTTTCTTTTGGCCTTTGAGTCTTACATTTGTCTCCACAAAGGGACACAGCTGCAACGGGAGAGGGAGAAATGAAGACGTGTTTAGCCTGTTTCAGAACTTTGTGTTGCTCTCCTGGGAGCTGGGAATCGAGAATCCATACCCCGCCAAAGTGAGAAGAGCTCTCCTCCATTTCCCACTTCACTCCTCTAATTACTAGGACTTCTGTGTGTTTGGCCTCAGTAACACATTTCCTACACCTCAAAATGCAAGTGACCCTCGGTGCTCCCAGAGGTATGTTTGCAGATGCCTAGGCAAAAAGTAGAACCATACGGTTGTAGGCATACCCAGAATTAGGCAGATTTTGAAGAGGATTTGAGGAGGATTTTGAGAACTTAAATTTTTGAATGTAGCTATTTACAGATTTGTAGAAAGATAAAATCTATTCAGCTGAAATGTGGAAAGCTTTTGGGCACAAAAGCTCTTCTTCAGGTCTGAGATAGAAGACTACAAAGCCAAACACAAAAGTTTTTGAGCTGCCAACAACCTACCACTGTAACATGAATATTAGTTACCAAGACAGCTAGCTTGGCTTATATGCCTTTGTTCATGGCTTTAGAGGCAGCTGGACATCCAAATACCTCTAAGATTCTTGGCCTCTCTTCCCACTGTAAAACCACAGAAAAAAGCAAAATCCCAGGAGTTTCAATTTGTTTTAACAGCAAGTTAAATGAATGTTCCCTTTCTCATATATATAGCTCTAAAATATCATTCTCTTTGTTGCCGGCTGCTCCTATAACAGTACTGTTTGTCTCTCATAAGTGCATTTTAACTGTGTCTTCAAAATGCTTTCTGTAAAATGAAAAATGTTTGGGCTATGGGGAATACCAACATTCAAGACAAAGTTACTGCTGCAAGGGCTTTTGAGAAATAAAAGAAACTTTTTCCCAGTTGGTAAAAATATATTAAATAAAGATCCCTCAGTACAATAAACACACTTTATTTTCGGCAATATTTTTGTTTTGTCTTTGCCAAAGTCACAGTGATATGAAATTACTAGCAAAACAGGGTTAACACAACTCTGATATGTTCCTGTAAAGAAATGACAATCCAGATAAGAACAACTGGCAAATTGCATGCCACATCCCGCTTGTGTTCAATGACCACTAGATTCCACAGGCAAAATCCATCCCACTGGTTGGAAAATAGAAATTATGAGTGTGAACATCATGTACAGAGACAAGAAACACTTTTGTCTATCCCACTGACAATCTTTTACTGTAAGCCAATGGGATCCTTGTGCCCCAAACCCCAAACCCCAGACACAAATTCCCAGAATGGGAATGAAACATGGCTTCATGAAAAAACATGAAAAATGTTTGGTTTTTTTCGTAATTTTTGCAAGAGGTACAGTATCCTGAGTATAGATTTCTCTGGTCTGTGCCAATATATACCCTTCTTCAAGAGTTTGGAACAGAAAATGAAGTTTTCTGCCTTCATCTACAGTTTCGTTTAGGAATACCATCAGCAGTGGTCAAAAGGACATTGACCGACTGTTTTATCTTCCTCTTGTTTGGGATGGGAGTGATGGACACAACACTTAAAAAATAGAGGCATCAAAGATCTGCTGAGAGACAGGGCATTAAATGAGCTGAGGTGAGGAGAGGAGATATTAACACATCAAGGCTGGATTCAAAAGGCTGTGATTTAAAACAAAAATAAAATTTGACCCATACAGATCTTTTTGCAAAGTATTCACTTTGTGATATGATCAATTTTATGAAATAAGGAAAGAAGAGCTTAGAACTCCTGTTTGCTAACTTAGTTACTCAGAAAAAAAATCCTTAGCTACATGCAAGCTTTCACTGTTCAGCTGTTTCCTGTGAAGAATAGTCTTATGATTTTTAAGAGCAGGTTCTTCTGTCCTAACTCTGAAGATTGAATGAACTTCCATTTTAGCAAAAGGAAATAACTTTGGACTAAGACCAAGTGCTGAGAATTCCAGGCTAAAAAGAGATCATATGAGTAAAAACTACATGACTGTAGAATCGGAGTTACCAATTTAGCTATATTATGCATTAATGGAAATTATGATCAGTGAAAATTAGGCTTGAGAAAAATATGCAAGGAAAACCTATTTAAATCAGAGGGAGTTAAGGAAGGAAAAGCCAATAAAAAAATGTTTTTCTAAAAAGAAATGTAGTCTTGCGCTTGAATAGCCAGAGATGTGACCTTCGGTGGCCTTCAAATGATGTTTTATTGAGAGAGATGATGCCTGGTTCCATCTTTCCATCTCCACAAAATAGATGAATTCTTATTGCATTTCACAAATAAAGGAGTATCTGAAATGCTGACAATGGTCTTTCAAGCAACATCTCACAGAAAAGATAGGAAACATCACTGACATAAAGAAAACAGAAGAAGAAAATGAATATTTAAGAATTATTTCTATGGACAAAAGTGCAGGATAAAGTTCTTGACACAGACTAGAGCCTTGTTTCAGAGGCCACTGGACTGAAACATGACAAAGAGAAGAGAGTGGTACCAGCAAGTGCAAAACAGCCAAGTTAAAAACAGAGAATTGCCACCACTGAATTTAAAAAATAAAATGGAAATCTGATTGTAGAGCAGTGAGGCACTCCTGGAGTGTTGATACTATTTGGTATCCCTATTTGGTAATTTCTCCCAGGAAACAAGGGAAACTTAAACTGCTTTTTGTTTTCCATACAAACAACACTTAACACTTTCTTTTTATCTTTTTTCTTCTTTCTTTTTTGGTTTTGTTTGTTTATTTGTTTGTTTTGTTACAAATGCTTGTGAGCTAATAACTGATAGGGAAGTAAAATGCCAATGTGTACATTAAGATGAGAAAAGGTAAGCCTCTGAGAGACACATTCATTCATCTCTAGGCTGTTAGAAGCTGACCACGATGACAATGATGATATCCCATCAAACGTGTTCTTTTGTTCAAAATGAGCACTATACTTTATTGATTCTTGGTGAAATTGCTCTGAGATGAATCAAAATACCAGCTGTCCCATTTATTGAGCTGTGAAATATTTCTATTCGCTGTGCAGCTGTGTGAACCTGAGCTAATCTAAAGGGCAGATCATCTACAAGAGAGCTCAAAATAGTTTTATTGCAGGCAGTTTGCCTAAGTGTTAAATATTCCCGGCTCATGTGGGATTCTGAGCAAGGGCTTATGCTGAGGGAAAAGAAATGTTACTTACTGAATAGAGCGCAGATTGCTGCCTGTTTGTCATAGATGCATGGAAATTACAGAAAACTATTAAAGACATCCAATTTTGAAAAGTGCTAAGAAATCTCATGACCAAATGGTATGTCAGGGTGCTCACTACCTTGCATGTGGTACTTAGCATTGTGCAAAACTAGAAGACTGGGTGACGATTCAAGTCTTCCTGATAAAACCATGTGTTTCTCTAGTGAGTGTTATCTCTGCAAGAGGTCAGAAGGGAACAGAATAGCCTACTAGTTTGTTTTTTGACAGATGGTAAATGATAAAGCAGCATTAAAATCATCCAACCAGCTTAAAGTTTTCCTTTTAGTGCCAGCGCATGTGTATGTTGCTTTGGGAATTATGCTCTAATTAACCTGAAGCAAGTAGTATTGCTCTTTTACACATAATGGGAGGATTGAGTGCAACAGATTTTATGGTCATTATCAAAATACCGCTGGTAATAAAAATTCTGGAAAACATATAGGAATACTCTAAGAGAGGAACTGAAGTCTCTCTTCTTGGTAATGTTATTTTTCCTGCTATATATCATATTTTTTGACAAGAACACTTTTATCTCAGACATTATATGGTTCAGCAAATTCTAAAACCACTTTTCTGTGGTGAATAGTTGAACTCTTCTCAGTTACAAACGATGGACCATATAGCTCCAAAGGAAGGAAAAGCCAGTGGGAAAGAAATGAATTTAGTTATATCTTCAAAGTGAATGGCTATACCATGCAGTGTGAAAAAAGAGAAATTTCAGAAAAGCTGAAAATACTTGTAGGATAGCCCTACTAGCACCACTTTGGGAGTTTTCAGTCATTTAAAAAAAAAAAATCTGTCAGTTTGTCTACTTCTTTACCCATGAAGCAGTAGTTTCAAAGATGGTATTCAATCACATCCAGATTTTTAGGGACTATTCTAATAATTTATGGGCAGAAAACTATTGACTGGGGACATTTAAAAAGAAAGATGGAAAAGGGTGTGTGTGTATTCCTTGCCATTTGTTTAGCACAACCGCAGGTTAAAACACTTCTGTGACTCTGCAGCTCCAACCATCAGTCATTTCACACTTGATAAGACCATCCTGAAATACGAAGTACCTCCTGGCACTCTCTTGATAGAACAGAATGAATTGACAATGTATTTTGCAGACAAATGATAATGTTATGGGATAGGAAGAGGAAATGAGCTGGGGAAGGAAAGACTGGAATTGTCCCGGGATAGAAAGGAGAGGAGTGGGTGAATGCAGGATAGGAGGAACAGGGAATGGGACAAGGCAATACTCATGGTCCCTGGTCTGAGAAGAGAGTAAGGAATGCTGCTACTGGGCAGGAAAGAATTGGGGCAAGATGACCCAGCAAATAAGACATTTGGGATTGGGGGGGTGAGTTGACAAACTGGCCCGGTCCAGTCTTAACAGAACAAGGAGAACGACAGAGCCCATGACAGATGCCCCTGCCACTGGGGAGGAGGAAAAGTTGGGGGACCTGAGCAGGATTTCGGTCCAGAGAAAAAAGAAGGTATGAGGGAAGGGGGGATGACATAGCACCCAGTTACTCATAAGAGGGTCCTTGGCACAGAGAGAGAACAGCTTATAGGAAATAAGCAGTAGCCCTGCCAGGAGGAAAATGCAGAGGGACAGGAGGATGGCAGATAAGACACAGTGATGAAATAAAAGGAGGCATGGTATTTGTTCACAATACGCTTAACTGACAATAGCTGATGAAATGTGCAGTCCCCTTGCTGCTGCTGCTTCCCCGTGCTTTTTAACCA
Organism: Aptenodytes forsteri; assembly: GCF_000699145.1. NCBI lineage: Eukaryota > Metazoa > Chordata > Aves > Sphenisciformes > Spheniscidae > Aptenodytes > Aptenodytes forsteri. The sequence goes on along the minus strand of NW_008795495.1, from coordinate 4,407,248 downwards.
CCTGGCTTTCACTGCTGCCCAAATGCAGCAACGCTTTCTGTTGGGCGGGCAGAGGGGCTTATGAACAGCCTGATGATTTGCTATCCACGTGGATCGTGGTAAAGCTTTTCTGCAGCTTGGCTTAGTGTGGGAATATTTTCATGGCTGGTGTCTGGCTAGAAGCTCTTGATAATACTAAAAGTCCCGCAAGGTCCTAATGCTCTTAGTTAAAAACATTATTTGTGTGCTGCACCTCTAAAAGAAGGATCAGTGTGATCCGTAACTTTGCAAAGAATGGGCAAGTAGAAAAAACAAGACATGGATATATATAAATATACATACATACGGGTGTTTTTTTGCTGGCATATTTCTGGGAAAAAAACCCACACCAAAACTAAAAACATTTATACAAAAACGTCTGCAAGTAGGGCTGAATTTGGTTAATAACCATGTGAAATTTGAGGAAATATTCAGAGACTGATTATGCAATGTTAAGTTACAGAAAAAAAAGATTTCTCATTACTGATAGAATTAAGTTGGTTAGAATTTATTTCCATCTCTGAAAATGATCATTAGATCCAAACACTTCTCAAGGCACGGGTAAGGCTTCCAATGCTATATATTAAACGGGTCTGGGGCAATTCTCTGCCATTGAGTGCAACAATATGGATCAGCCCATATTCATAATATCAAACATATTTACATTCTGAAATGGGTCATATACAAAATTAATTGAAAATAATGCAATAGTCCATCTATTCCAAGCTATGCCCAGGAGTTGTTTGGGAGAATGTTGGTTGGGCCAGGTCTAAAACATACTGATTTAATACTATATATAACATAATCCAGTGATCAGTAGTGCTCCCTGGTAACATCCAGTTTACCTGTATGGATGTAGCACCTTTGTCTTTAGTGACAATCCAAGATATCAGAATCATCTTTCAGATTCTCAAAAAACCCCATAAATAAGAGATGTTCTATAGAAACCTCATCTCAGTGCATTTTAGCTATGTATTCCTCATTGCAGCCTTAATTTAGAAAACATTTGTGGTCGTGTTTAATATTTAGCTTTGAGAAAGTGTAACTGTACAATCATACGCTTTGCTGGATCTAGGCATTCATCTGTTGATAACTTCATGGAACAGTATTTATAGGCAACATCACTACCGTAGCATTTCAACAGAAGGAAAAAAACCCTCCTAAATGAGTATTCTTTCACAAGTTTTCCCATAAAACAATATACTTGGAAAAAAAGTAGCATTTAAGTTATGGTATTTTAAAACTTTTAAATTTTAAATTTTCTGTCTGTTAGGGATAATGAAACAAAGTGAATTCCAATAATAAATTCCATTTGCAATGCAGACTTCCCTGAAAAAACTTCTAAGGAGGGATGGAAAGAAGAAATGTAACAGAAAAACATGATTTACTTATCCCCAGAGTGCTAATTTCCTAGTTCATTTTCTAAGTATATGTAACAGTAAGTATCAGGAACAAAGAGAAACAGAGACAGAGCAGAAAGCTGCTGAAAGGAAAAACTAATTACATGAGGGAATATGAGTGAAAAAAAGTAGCTTTTTGCTAGTTTGGTAAATGGCACAAAGTATTTAGAGAGGATTCAGAAGTATGCAAAAGTCAAAATTGTTACAAAAAGCCACATGAAGAGTTGCAAACCCTCAGACAATGAACATGGTTTTATAGCACAAGAATGCGCAAACTGCATCAAGAAACAGTGCAAATCCTGCCCATTGACCCACAGTCCAAATAAGAGTATCGATGCCTCGGACACAGGGACAGCTCATTCCAGGCAGCAATGTCCCAGCTGTAAGGAGAACCGTGGAGCTGCTCCTTCATCAGTGCAGCAAATTCCTGAGGATAAAATTATTTAAGGCAAAAGCTCCCAGCCCCACCTGTGGTACCGCATACCACTTAAATTTTGCAGGAATGCAGAAATTCAACCAGTGTCACCATTTGCATTTCTGGGTTCAAAGCCAACCGTGGCAGGGGAGGCAGAATGTGAAATGAGAGGGTGGGAGAGAGCATCTTCTGTTGTGGGCTGTGCAGGAGGTGTGAAGAGTTTGGTGGGACTTGGGCAAATGGGGGAGGGATGTGGGTTGTTCAAAATAGGGTCTGGGGGAGATAAGCTGTGTGGTATCAGGAGGGAGAACAGCATGTTTGCAGCTGGGGGAAATGCAGCTGGGAATGGCAGGATGATGGGTGGGTGTGAATGGTGAAGTGCCTTGACAGTGTGGAAATTTATAACACAATTTTGCCATGTCACAAAGAGTCTTTGCTGATAAGGAGAAACAGCATTAGGAACGTATCCCTGCATGTCAGAAATGGCTTTTAAACACTTTTCCCCCTTTTACAGGTTTGTGTATTCTTCAGCCATTTTGCACTGTCAGGGTTTTATCAAGCAAGACTTGGAGCTTTCCTTTGAAATGTGCAACAATTACATGTTCCTTACACACAGAGGCTTCTAATTTGCTACAGCATGGAGCCTGGTGTTCATTTAAGAATTATGCATGGCAAATATGAAGAAGAAAAAAAAAAGGTAACTTTTGCTTCAGATGCATCTGTTCTTTTGAAGCCCAAAGATTGCTTCAATATGAACAGCTATTTTATGTTTATAAATAGAAGCATATAAAATATGTTTTGAAAGGAAAATCGTAATTGACCTACTATTTAGTGCTTTTGATCCTTTAATTAATTGATCCCCTAATTATTGAAAGCTGTAGCAGAACAAATGGTAAACAGGTTGGTTTGGAGTATTTTTTAGTAAGGATTTTAGCATGCAGCAACATGTGCATGCAGGAAAACATTCTACAGGATTATACAATATATTGCTTTTTAATTACAACACAGCTCTAAAAATTAAAGTTTACTGAATAACCAAGTACACATTTTGGAGCTGTCACTCTATTGTGGCAGTAATCTGTGGATTAAAGTCCTTTCCAGTGTACATTTAGACATGATAAAGTATAAGGACACCAAAAGAATATCTCATAAAAACTGGCTTATAGACAATGGGAAAGTCTGAGATATGAATTTTGGTTTACGGCTCCAGCTCACATTACATGTTAAACATAGTAGTTAAACGCTATTGTTTTCAAATATATTTACAGAGACACAGTCAAATGTATTGCATAGGATTTCATTTTACCTATTCTTTCCTTAGGCAAAATATATCCTTCTTTACATGGAACTAGTTTTATTTCAATAACATTAATCTTTCTTAACTTCCAGTGAGATTATCCTTCAACAACTTTCTGTGAGATTATCCTTCCTTTCTCTTTAGTAAATACATCAGTCAGGACCATTTACAGGATGGGAGATCATCAGCACAGGAAACACGATGCTGCCCACTGTATCTGGTAGTAATTTCCCATGTTTACAGCTTTGCAACAGAAGAAAATACACTAGGGGAAGAACAGGGGAAACCTGGGGAAATCCCCACAAGGTTTAGTAATTCCTTAGCAGAGACTGTAAAGAGCAATAAGATTCAGCTGTCAGAAGAGGCTGTTTCCAGCAAGCAATGAGTTGTGCATCATGCCAAGGATGCAGACAACCAGGTTCTGTTAGGAGTCTTCTGGTGCCATCTTTAGTGAAAGCCCACTCTAGAAGCCAAGTTCTAAGAAAGTTGGTGGGGGGTTTTGGTGGGTTTTTTTTTTTTTGTTGTCATTTGTAGAGTGACATCTCATTCAAGGAGTTTTGCCCATTATGAAAAACCACTAAAGGCATTGAAATCTGGAACAAATTAAGACAAGCTCTTTTGTTTGAAAATGGTTTACATCCACAAACTCTTTTTTGTTGTAAATAAATTGTCATTTTCACATTAATCAGAAAATCCATCTCATTTCTAGTCTAGTCTTGGTTCCATAATGAACTGAACGCACAAGTATCTACCTGAACACATTTAAGTGAGAGGCACCACTGTGACTCACTCTACCATTTTAGAAAGAGAATATTTCTCTGAGCTGATTATGAAAAATCAAGATGACTAAAAAGAGAATATCTGAGAGGACTCATGGGGTCTGCAGTGAATGTTACAAGTTGGACTGTGTATTTGCAGCAGATCCTAAACTGTTTTAATAAATGCCATCGACAACACCACTGCTGTTGTTGACCAAGATATCCTGAAAGCCAGGATCTTGTCAACTAGAAGACAACACAGTCTGTGACACTTCAAACCTCTTCCACACCCCCACCATCACATCTGGAAGTAATACCAAGTTGCTGAAAGATGCATTTTTCCCCACTTCCAATGAACTTAATCAAGAAGGTACAAGCAGTCCTAGCTAAAGGGCTGAGTTCATCATTTCAGTCCCTGCCAGTCAACAGCCTCAGCCCAGCTGTGCAGCCCTCCCACCCTCTTGCTGTCTCTCCTTCTCATCCCATGCACAGCAGCATCACTTTTACGAGCTGCGTGCCAGCCTTTGGAGAGCTGACTGGACCCCCTTAGCATGCAGCAGTTGTGGATTCAAAAACTCCTTCAAGCTGAACAGGGAGCTGAAGCTTCATATCTGCTTCGTGAATGGGTGCCTACCCACTAAATAACTGCAGAAAGAGGCGGTAACTCTTCCTCCATCAAAAAAAAAAAAAAAAAGAAAGAGAAAGATGCAGCTATGACTGTATTTTTGCAGGAACCATTTCTGCCAGTATGCATAACATGCTTCTGTTACTCCAGCCATACTAGTCCCCAACTGACACTGTATTAGCTACATCTAAATTGCTAGATATATGTATGCAGGGAGTGATCCACGTCCCTAGACCACTCATCACCTCCATCAAAAAAAAAAAAAAAAAGAAAGAGAAAGATGCAGCTATGACTGTATTTTTGCAGGAACCATTTCTGCCAGTATGCATAACATGCTTCTGTTACTCCAGCCATACTAGTCCCCAACTGACACTGTATTAGCTACATCTAAATTGCTAGATATATGTATGCAGGGAGTGATCCACGTCTCTAGACCACTCATCACTCATCACATGTTGCTCTCCCACCTTGCTGGGACCAGCTCTCCCCAGAGCTGCTTTGTGGTATCCACACTACAAACGTCCTCCTCAGACTGTCCTGGTCTTTCCTGCTGGAAAGCATGTGATACAAAACTTCACATTCAGCCCTGAAAAAGCTGCACGTCGTTATGTCAAAGTATACACTGCTTCCTAAAGAAGTGTTAGCAAAATATTGCTCTCCAATTTGGTCTTTCATCTTGAAACCAGAGCATTACACCTGAAGCTATGGGAATTCATGATCTTAGAGGTCTTTTCCAACCTCAATGATTCTATGATTCTATGATTTAGGACTCATCGTTCCCTGTAAGTCAGGTACCAAAGCAAGTAAATGCCTTCTGTTTTTCAGTTTCAGTCATTATTCTGACAAACCTGGAATGAGACTTTGTCAGGAAATGATCTTTCTAGCAGTAAGTTTCAACTGGTAAATTATAAATATTTTTCAAGGAAATATAGTGCATATTTCCCATTAGTCCTTCAGTTTCACTGTGTCTATGAAAGGAAAAACAGTAAATCACTGATACATTTTCCCTAGATAGCAGTAACCGTCACCCTGATAAAGCATCACAAAATTAGTATCTGCTAAGGGTAGGCAAAAACTTGGAAGTATGGTATCCAAATGGGTAATTGCAGTGGGCCATCACTAACACTAAACAGAGTCCCAGACTTGGGCTATCTAAATTCCTTTCAGTGCTTGTTATTCTGAGATTAATCTTTTAGGTACAAATTCTTTAAAAGTACTTTTTTTTTTTTCCCCCATGAATATGCCAACATGGTGAGTGTGAGTATCTAGCTGTTATGCAGTCTGTGCTGCCTATCTTTAGTTATTATGCACGTTCAAAAAACTTTCTGGCAGAGATTTATGCCCATAGTCTTTCCTCTGACCTCTTCCCCCCTCATTTCTCATGAAGACAGCTTATAGTGACCAAAGACCTCTTTTGCCAATATAGCTTAAAACGTTGCCTTAAACAGACACCAAAGTCCATTCACTGAGAACAGGACTTCTCTTTTGTCTATGCATAATGCAGCTATATCAAGATTTCAGAATAACAATGTTGAAGAATTTCTTCTTTTTTTTTCCCCATGGATCATAAGAGAAAAGTGAGCTATAAGTGCAGGCAGGCCATGTAATTCTGTAAGATTACATCTCATTTATTTCAAGAATATTATTATCTGTTAGTTTTTTGTTAAGATTTTTGATCTAATGATGTTTCTATTACCATGCTGATATTCTGAAAGTGCTTTGCCCTTACACTTGTTTGAATTGAGTTATAGTTTTGCACGGTCAATTGGAGGCACCTACTGATTTCAGAGTCATTTAGAGTGTCCCTTTCCTAGAAAGCTGGAAATATTTCCAGAGTGAAAATTAAATGTGTTAAAAATTGCTCACAAAAACAAAAACAAACAAACAAACAGAAAAGGCTTGTGTACAACATAACAGTCAGCAATAATAGCTGCTAATTAAGAGTTTGGTAGCTGGGTGATAGCTTCAGGAGTCAGCAGATGAAGTTCAGAACAACTGCCTACCTCAGAGCTGATACTAGGTCATAAGAACAAAATTCTATTACTTTAATGACTTTAGACTAAATCCACAAAGAAATTCTCATGGAGAGATTCATTTCATGGAGGATATGTTTAAGTTATTTGCCTTGATTTGCTGTACATAAAGCAGGGAGAAGTGGGCTCATCTAGCATGTGATTCATGTGGCCCTTTTCTGCTAGCTACCTTAACACGAGATGAATTGGATCTTAATAAAGTCCTCCTTCTTCCTTGGCTGTCACTGTGGAGCTGCTTGGATCTCTAGCTTATATCTAAGGGTCCATTAGGACTTTCAGACTAGGCATTTGAAACCAGCACCACAAGCCACCTTCTGATCTTGCTAGTGTTTGTGTGACTCTAAAGACTTCTTTACAACCTCAATGGGTTTACTGAGAACTATGTAAACAAGGTCAGAATCTAGAATGTCTATCACTCCTTCCCCTAAACCAGCTCAATATATACATCTACACCAGTAAACTAAACTGGACCAGGATAGATTGACATCCTGACACACATTTATCTACATTGTTTAATTTTCTGCCAATTCAGAATGGTTTGGTCTGTGTCAGCTGGATAATGTCTGGGAATGGTCTGAGGTATAGAATAAGCCCAGAAATGATCCCAATAAAGTATGGAGAAAACTCCTGTTTGAGAGTAGAGAAAGTTTATATGGTGGTTGTGCCATGCCAGTTGTCCTCAGGGTCAGAAATCTGCCTTTATTCGGTAGCAAATGGGACAATGTTGACCGAAAGTCCAGGACTCATAGTCTTGATGGGCAAACTGTTGGTGCTGCTCTATAGAGCTCAAGGTAAATGGCAGCATCTGGCAGTTAACGGTGGTGGTGGTCTCACCTATGTTTCTTACTCAGTTCCCAGTCAATACTGGAAATGTAGGTCACTGAAAATACTTCCACCTTCCCAGGTATTTGTAGCAATTAATCCTGAAACTCATTTAGTTCATTAGGTTTCTTGGTTTCTTGGTGAAGGAGGGGAGCCAGCAAAACCACAACCATGGACTTCCAGGGTGGACTCTTTGGCCTGTTCAGGACACTGGTTGAGAGAGTCCCTTGGGAGACAGTCCTGAAGGGCAAAGGGGTCCAGGAAGGCTGGACGATCTTCAAGAAGGAAGTCTTAAAGGCACAGGAGCAGGCTGTCCCCATGTGCCATAAGAAGAACAGGCGGGGAAGACGACCGGCCTGGCTGAACGGGGAGCTCTTGCTGGGACTCAGGAAAAAAAGGAGAGTTTA
>NW_008795495.1:4385580-4397876 GCF_000699145.1 Aptenodytes forsteri | reverse complement strand
GGAGGTTGTAGCGAGGTGGGTGTCAGTCTCTTTTCCCAAGTAACTAGTGATAGGACGAGAGGAAATGGCCTCCAGTTGCGCCAGGGGAGGTTTAGATTGGACATGAGGAAAAATGTCTTTACTGAAAGAGTGGTGAAACATTGGAACAGGCTGCCCCGGGAAGTGGTTGAGTCCCCATCCCTGGAAGTATTTAAAAGACATGTAGATGAGGCGCTTAGGGACATGGTTTAGTGGGCATGGTGTGTTGGGTTGACGGTTGGACTCGATGATGTTAGAGGTCTCTTCCGACCTTAATGATTCTATGATTCTATGTTTTGGAATGCTAATAAGAGGTTTATTAAAATTACTGTTATTGAAATCTCTTTCCTCCAGCATATGTTTGGAGGTTAATGATTTTTCCACCAGATCTATCTTTCCCTTTGACTTTATAGGTAATAGTTAGCTACATATTTAGTCCATTCTGATGAGTAATTGTTTAATCATTTTTTATACATTTGATGTATAAATGTATTTGATGTATACATTCTTAGTCTCCAGCATCATTTCTTTTCCTGCTTTGAATGCAAGCTACTGAATAACTATGACTGTGTAGGATGCAGATACACATTAGGTTGCAATGGGTTGCAGTTTACAAGTTTCACACTGACAGAATTTACAGCTCTGACAATTGCTTATTGAAATATTTTCCAAAGCTGTCTACAAATTCTTTACATATGCTTCCTGCAAAGATATTTTAATACTTATGGAAACATCACCAAAGGACAAACTGTGGAGGATACCTTTTTATTTAGCTAGCTGGAAAACTAAAATGGTGTTAAAGATATGCTTCCAGATAAATTTGAAGACTTCCCCTAGAAATGTATAATCAGTCACACACTTAATCTGTTACAACTGGCTTCGATGGTACAAATTTAATTGGATTAGCTTTCCTTGTATGTTGCACAGTTTTCTCTCAACGTCACTAGTCCCTTCTTATGGTGGTCCTGCCTCATTGCCCAGTGGTAGAGTTCCAGGCACTTGTACATGAATTTTCCAGTGGAGGAGAAATCAAGGACATCACAGTGTGAACAGACTTTAAACTTGGCTTATTTTGTCAGCACACACACACACACACAGAGCCGTCATAGCAGCCATAAAACGAAGATGACTGCAAACAATAGGAAGCCAGTCTCCCCCCCAGGAATAATGTCATTACACAACACCTGGTATGCAGAGAAACTCTTTATTTTGAGTATTTATTCAAATTTTAAAGAAGGGAGGAAACTGTCCTCGCAAAGCACCTTTCCAAAGGCTATGGTCTCCGTTGGAGAGTAACAATGTAAAACTCACAGGACAATGTCTTCTCCCAGCTCTGAGGATTTACTTGCAGGCTATGTGCAATAATGCCACCTACTGCCACCTGACAAACATAATTTGTTTAGCTGCAAAGCAATGTGTTGATTATCTTTTTACAAAGTCCTCATATTTGTAGATTCATGACCTTAATTTTGAGAAGAAAGGGAATTTTACCTGATCCATGTTGAAGCAAACTCTGTTCATTAACTTAGTGTTTCAAGACAACTCCTGACTAAACTGTCACACACTTATTCATAAAGCATAAATTCATGCTTTTATTTTACTAAAGTAAAAACATATTCTTCACCAAAAATATATACAGTATCAAATCTCAACAATCTGCCTAGAGTTTTGCAAATATATTATGCTTCAGATGTTAACTTTTCAGACCAAGAAAATGAAAACATGACTTACCTGGAGTCAATATGTCAGTATTTTCAGCAGTACTTAAATCACATTTTGAATGAAGTGATCTAGCTAGAAGAAACATGTAAGAAATTAGCAGCAAAGTAATAATTTTTAGATTTATAAGAGAATAAGCATGTAAATAAATCTCCCCTTATTCTTTACTAATTACAGAGAACTATAACTCTGTATTTAATCATTCACAATGTTTATTACTCCATTTTACATTCTTTTCATACTGAATCTATAAGTAAGGGGATTTTTAAAATTTTTTTTGGACATTTATGATCAAATTTTTAAACTTGGTACATAAAATTCTGGTGCTACATCCGTATTCAGCAAAGCGGAATACTTAAATGCATGCCTGGAATGTTTGTAGTAACGTTGTACATGGTTTCATGATTTACAATCATTTCAACAGTCGTGGCTAGAGTAATGCATTACACTTCCACCATAATTCTAATTGCAGTTGCACATGTTCTGAAGCACAAATGTTAAATCTACCAAAAAATGTGTGTCAGTCTTGAAAATACGTATTTTACAAATCAGTCCTGATTGGAAAAATACAAATGTATTTCTATTTAGAACCGTGATTTTACTAAAACCAGATAATGTACTAGTCTCCTTTTGTTCAGGAGGTGAATGTGAAGAATGTACTTGCACAGGACTGAGAGGAATCAAGTTCACTTCCACCTTTTACAACAGAAGATTTAAACCCATGTATCTTTCTGAGAGACACTGACCCACTGTCCTAAGCTGAAGTGGACTCTATTTGATGCTGTTTATTTAACATAAAAAATTTTGATTGAAACACATAGTAAGATACAGATTTTCAACATCCTAGCTGGCTGACATTGCACTAGTCACTAGGGCCTTTTTTAACCTATTCCATTGTGTTTAAAATAATCCAACAGCCCGTGAGAGCATGAGCAAAACATGATTTTGGTACCTAGTCTGGAGGTAGGAATGGGGATTCAGTTTCCTTGTTTCATGTATGGTTTTGTTTACAAAAGGAAGAATCAAGAACATAGGAAAAGGAAGACGTGAGACGAAAAGGGAGTAAGAACTTGTCAAATACCTGAAGATCTTCCCTTCCCTTCCCTTCCCTTCCCTTCCCTTCCCTTCCCTTCCCTTCCCTTCCCTTCCCAAAAATCTCAAAAATCAACTTATAATATAAAACATATAATTATTATGTTCCTTGATGATCCTTGTAGGTTTATATTTGCTTTTCTAAGCCACAGGGTTTTAGGGTTTTCCATCACTTGTAAAAGATAGCTTCACTGACAGTGACGCAAAACCCAGTAACTGCTTTGCCGAATAAGATCCATTGTGAGGTTTGCTTTATATTATTTTTATTTTATAGGTGTTCTGGTGGCATGAGGTAATTCACACACATCATGAAATTTTAATTTGGTTACAAAAGAGGCTACAGACACCTGTATCTTAGAAAGCTGGCTCTAGTTAATTCTTGCTCCAAAATTGTAGCTGGAGTTTGAGAGCTGCTTTGACTAACATTACATGATCTGTCATTTTTTTCTAAAATACATGTCATTTAGCTGATGACATGTTTTTTGCACTTCTTCATTCTGAGTCGAAAAGTAACATCTTCACTAAATAATTCATAGAAACAGACCCTGATTGTGTAACTAGCTTATTCAGCACAAAGATCGTGAAAGGTATTTCACTAAAAGACAACACACTGGAGAACGGAATATCAACCCTCTTTAATTAAGAGTAACATTGATAATTCCAGAAGAAACCACATAAGGATCCAGAGGCTGACTTGGCATACTCAAGAGTTTTGTCTTTATTAGTCTTGAAGACAACAGATGGCATGAGCGAGGGCCTCCAGGCTGCGTTCCACTGGTATTCCTGAGCCAATCTTTCTGATGAGATGTTGATAAGAATACTACAGAAGCTTTCTTGCTGATACTAGCTACGAGGCATCCTTTCAGTTAAAGAATTTTATTGAAAAGAAATTTGGGGATTTATTTTGTCTTGATTTGGAGGGCTACCTGGCACAGCATCAATCCTGGTGGATGCATGAAGTGCAGTATCGCAGCCATTTCCTTCACCCAGCAAAGGGCCCAGAGGGATGCATGCTGTTCAGCATCACTTTCACAGTGGTGGTTGAAATGCATCTTTCACAACGTGGGCCAACTTTTGCTGTCCTTTCCTATGCTGGAAAACCTGAATAACTGATCAGTAACTAATGCAGTTATGGCAATATGACACTAAACAGAACTGTGGCATAGGAGGCCTAAAGTTCAGATACAGGTGAGATTAGAAGGATCAGTTAGCTAAAGACGCTGACATACAAGAATATTTTTTTCCAGTGCAGCATGCTGCATTCAGGCAGAATAATTTACTAGTGACTGTAAAGAAAGTGAGCAGATTCTCAGTCACATTTCCAAAAACCTTTTCACTGGCCTTCTTAAAAAGCTTATAACTGACCGCAGATCAACTTTGCATATTGTCTAGCATGTTCCTTTTTCTGGGAGTGGCTTCTTTCCAAGACACAGGCACAGTTACTCAGGCACACCCATACCAAGCCTATTAATCATTTTGGAGGGCAAATTACATAGTAGCCAAATGAAAAGAGCTATAGCTCAGAGGAAAATGCATTTCAGAATTCGATTTGATTTTAATCAATAAGTAGATTTCTGCAAGCCAAGTATAAGATCAGGTGGCCACAACTGTATCACAGTGGCTTTCATCACCAATGTATCACACATATAAAAATTTTAAATAATTTTTAAACTGAATAGAGAATTTTAAAATGGATGTCTTCGCACAAATAAAAAAAGGCTTTTTAATCTGAATACCATTTTTATAAAACATGTAATCAGTTTTGCTGATCACAGTCCACTGTGGAATAAATGAAGTAAGTAGAACTGATGAGTATTTTTGGCAAGAACATATTTCAGCACTATTATTTTTAAACCAATGTCCAAATATCAGAACAACAAAGTGTACACAGAGTGAAAAATAAGTATTATTATAACTTTTCCTAAACATTTTCCCAGTCTCAGAGGACTCTGGTTCTCCTTGGAGAATTGTAAGGTTGAAGTTGAACTTGACAGCAATTTCTATTTTGTCCAAACTGGCTTACCCATCTGGAAGATGATAGGAAATAGTTGGAAACTGAAGAAGGGAAAAAAATGTCAATATGAAACAAGTGTAACTGAGTAATTAATCACTGGATTAACTAATGTCAAGTTGTATGTTAAATCAATTCCCACTTAATGGTTTTAAAACAAGATTAAAAGTGTTTCTGAGTGTTACAGACCAGTTCATCCACAAGTAACTGAGATCAGTATTGTTCAATCGGCAATAGGGAGAAACAGCTTCCTCTTCTGCAGAGTTTTTTAAAGGACTAACTCCCTTTTCATTTCCCACAAAACAACTGGGGAGTCTCATGTTCCTAACTCACTCACTTGTGAGGTTTTACTTTTATTTGGATTCCAGTGCTCTGTTTGCCAATTACTAATGCAAAACTGTACAGATAAAAGTGACCTAAGGGCTACTCAGAGATATAACATGATGTTTCTGGAAAAGGGAAGATTAGTCTTTCAAGGAGACTGTCTAGAAAATGGGCCTGTATAAGCATACATGTAAACTTCCCTAAATATTACTCAATCTCATAGCTCCATCTCATTTGATTACAGTACTGTATAAGATCAATTAATGCTAATGATAAACACAGACACTTGCAGCCATGGACTGTGTGCAGGTCTAGGTGACAAAAATCTCCCTGTAAAATGCAAAAATTAGGAAGTTTTGACTTTTGACTCTCTTGCACTTTCTGAAAGATTGAAAAATGTTTCAAAATATTTTGTCACTTTTTTTCCCCATTAAGTAACACATGGGCAGGATGCTTTGAACCATCTTCTGAGTCCAACTTGAAAACCAAGCATGAAAAGCATAGCACAGGTTTGCATTTCTTCTCAGATTCTTCTCTTCATTATTTAGCCCTCCTTTCCATCATCCTTGTTATTTGGACCATCCTTGGTGCAAATTTATCAGTGGAAGCGTGGTTCTGCAAGGGACTGAAAAATCCTCATTCAGAAAAAAATAGCATAAGTTCTATTTAAAGATTGCTGTCTTCAAAGTTCAGGCTGGATAAATAGAAAACTGTGGAAATCTCCATGTTTAAGAAAGACATAACAGTTTAAAAAGGGTAATGGTGAGGACAGCTAAAATAGGTAGGATGGCAGAATAGATGCCTTGTGAGGACAGGCTAAAAAGGCTGAGACTCCAGTTCAAAGGGAAGAAGTGACTGAGAGGTTTGAAAGCCATGAAAGGAGTGCAGATATTGGAAGTAAGGGGCAATTGTTGAAAGTAGAAAGACCAGTTCAAAACAGGTAGACGCAAAATGCTTCTTTACAAAGCAAATGGTGATCTGAAATTTGTTTTCATGGAAGCTGTGGAGGCAGATAATAACAGCAGATTCAAAAAAGGATTAGCTAAATTCATGGGAAACACTTCCATAGACAGATACTGCAGGGGATAGGCAGGGATGTACCTTCTAACATCCTTAATCCAACAATTGCAGATACTGGCAAGCTACAAAGGGAGACACTGAAGACAACAGGCAGGCTCTTGTGCTCCCCTTAGACAGCACATGCCACTGCCACTCTCACAAGTGAGATTGGGGAGAGGGACTGCTAGTCCAAGCCTGTCGGATCTGTATGCTCTTGTGATCCTACGATGCTTAATCAAAGTTGTACTCCTTAAAAATATGGGGTGTGCACAGAATACCTTGGCAGACTTTCGAGAAGTAGAAACAGCTGTGAATACAAGAGCCAAGGCAACATACAGATAACATACAATAAGGGAATGCCCATGAACAGGAACCATGTATTAATCATAGAATCTTAGAATCATAGGATAGTTTGGGTCAACTAGTCCAACCCTGCCCGCAATGAGCAGGGACATCTTCAACTAGATCAAGTTGCTCAGAGCCCCGTCCAACCCAACCTTGAATGTTTCCAGGGATGGGGCACCTACCACCTCTCTGGGCAACCTCTTCCAGTGCTTCACCACCCTCAGCGTAAAAAATTTCTTCCTTATATCTAGTCTAAATCTACCCCCCTTTAGTTTAAAACCATTACCCCTTGTCCTATCGCTACAGGCCCTATTAAAAAGTCTGTCCCCATCTTTCTTATAAGCCCCCTTTAAGTACTGATAGGCTGCAATAAGGTCTCCCCAGAGCCTTCTCTCCTCTAGGCTGAACAACCCCAACTCTCTCAGCCTTTCCTCACAGGAGAGGTGTTCCAGCCCCCTGATCATTCATACAGCTCTGTCTCCAGCTTTCAATACTCTTGGCCAGTGACTTATGTGCTTCCCTACCATTTCTCATCCCTGCTCAGCTGTTATGCACTGAGATAGGCTAACATTTATAAAGATTTTTTTTTGGCCATACAATGAGTTTTCATGAGTCAATAATATATTTTTGGAGGGAAGAAAGCCACATGGGAAACTATTGGATTAGGTAATTTTTTCTGTTTTTGTTTTTGTTGTTTTTTTTTTAAAGAAGGTAGGCTATGTGCTGAATTCAAAGTCTTCATGGAATAACTATAGAACTTCAGACAATTGAAATAAAGTAATTTTAATGAAAACCTTAAATGTTCTCCTAAATAACCAGACAGAATTCTTCCTCAAAGTTCAACATTATTAATAAATATTTTTAATAAGCTTGCTCAAGAAAGTCATAAATATGTAGCTCATTTTCCATCCTTCTTCAAAGACCTTAATGAGTGCAGAAATTAGAAGTCTCATTATTACTATTATCCAGTGTCAAATAAGAACACCACAAAACACTCCACACAGCTTAATCTCAGTCAGCAGTCTTACAGTCAAATTATCTTCAATAGAATGTCTTCTGTGTTCCCTCCTTCCAAACACAAAGAAAAACCACCAGAGACTATTGGTTGATCAGTAGGTGGCATAAATTATCCCTGACTCCCCACTACAATCACAGGGCTTTATACAGTTCCTATTAAAACCAATAAGAACTTTTCTATCATCAGCCACAATGGAATAAGGATTGGGGTGGTATTTTGTAATAGGGGGCCTTATGTGTAGAGTCACAGTAATTTATAAATCATTGCTACTGAACAAAATGAACACAAAATGTCATCCCACAGCACTAACGGTTTTCCAGCAGTTGGCCAAGGATTTGCTTCATAGAGAAAAGAGCTGAACAAATAAGTTCCACACCTGCAGTAACCTTAATATCAAGCCTTATCCAATGATGCCATTTGAAGTATTTTAACTATCTTTGTTTCCCCTCTCAATTACCACCATACAAAGATGATGGGTGATTGCTAGGCACACTGCAAACAGCTGCATTCTCTCCCTCACATTATCTGCCACCAATTAAAGGAGGCAAAATAATACAGCAGCATCCTTCCATGGGGAGAAAGCTGCCATCTTTTGTCACCTAGCTGCATTCCTGTCTTGCCTTGTCTTTCTCACTTCCTGGCTTCATAGTAGCCAGATATTAATGAGGAATATAACTCTCAGTGTACTCACTGCACCACAAGTCCTGGTTGAATGGTTTCTCTGCCTTTAGCATGGCAACTTGTACATGAAGTGTTTTGGGTTTTTTTCCTTCTTTTTTTATTTCTTGGGACTAAACAAGTACTAATGTAAAGTAACAACATGAAAGTCATGGAGATATTCGATTCCTTATTCATGCTGAGGTGCCTGTTTGTAACTTTTATAATGCTCAGTTCTGTACATTTTTACTCTTTGAGTAGCTGAGGTCCCCCAGCATCAATGAACTGGTGAAGGAAAATAGGAGTGAGCTAAGAAACTTTTATTCTTATGGGCATATATGATACTTTGGAGTACTGTGCTTCTCAGCAAGGAAAGATGACACTGTCCAATCAAGTGTAGGCTTGGCACCTAATCGGAATGGTAGCTCCCTTTTCCCTGGAAAAGTGCTAGTATTGCAAATTCCATGCAAAAAGAAGAGAGAGAATACAGGAGAAGAAGGCTTCTTATGCATCCTCCCAAGCCTTCTGCACTAACTGAGAGACCCCCTTTAACACCTCTCATTTATAAAGCTATTTAGGTTAATGTACCTCTGAGAACTCATTAGTGGAGGCAACAAAAAGAACTGCAGGAGTGTCTTTGTTCAGGAAATCAGAGAGCAGCACAAAGTACCTGGAGATTTACAGGAAACAAAACTGTCGCTAAAGTCATGTAATCAGGAAGATATTGTAAGATGAAAGGACACGTTCATCTTTGTCATGCATTAGGGAAGAGAATAGGAGAAAAGGTTCTCTGACTTTTTTTTTCCCCATCTCTTTCAAGTCTCTAAAACAGAGCTTACAAGATTTGTAGAAGCTCAAAATTCACTCCTTGCTGAGCTCTGCACCTTATACAAATCAATGAAGAATGCAGTGAGCCTCCATGGCTTCTTACTTGCCTTGACTGCTCAGAATACCCTTGGGCCTTTCTGCCTGAATTTCAAGACAGTCATTTGTTCATTTTCTCCAGCTAAATCACTTGATCTAAGAAAGTCTATTAACTCTCCCTAAAAGTATTGCCTTTTTTGGCTCCCAGACTCATCAGTCAGGAGAGCAAAACAGGTGTAAACTTGATTATTTTCCTTTTTTTCATCCTTCAACAGAATAGGCATCCCTTCTATTAGCATTAGGAGACCTTACTGGACATGCTTTTCTTCACCTCCTCATACTGCCTCAATGCCTTAAAACTTATTGTCCATAACAGATTGCATTACAGAGGCATAGCTTTTTGGGTAGAATTGTCTTATTCCAGCAGCCTCCAGTAAGAAAAGCACAAAACAAAGGGAGGGGATAATTAATTTATACCTTTCTTTTCTTCCATCAGCAGCATGTTATTAACAGCAAGAAAACTGTGGTATATTAAGGCTATATTTATATATGAGCAGATCATCGGGGAGTTTCTCTTGCATGTTTCCTGCTGAATTAGTTGCAAACTGCATGCTGAACTTCCTAAACTCATTTGAACCAGATAAGTATAATTGCTTAAAATAGACAGGAAGCATTTAAGTGATAAGTATATCCCCACCACCTGTGTGTCATTCTGACTCACAGCCCCAGCAAAGCAAACACTGAAGTCAGTAAGAATCTTTTCAGTGACACAAGTGAGTTTTACATTTGCCCATCTGAGCTAGAAGAAGAGCAGACAGTCTTCGTGATCCTCCAACCTACATGTCTTCATGTCCATATGGGCAAAATCAGCAGGACACATAGCACACCTCAGAGATATCCAAGAGGAAGGTTACAGGGAGCATTGCATGTACGGGAGATATCAGGCTCCCAAGGAGTCCCACTGTTCTCTCTCAGCATTGCCATGCATTGCAGGATAATCTGGCAGTATCAGTCTAAGTAGCTCCTGATGGTTTTTCCCCTCCCACAACAGAGATCCAGTTTATTCCTCTGCCCACTAGCCAGAAAAGTGTATGGCTACAATATGGTAGCTGCACTCAACCTGCTCGTGACCATACATGGTGTGAAAGCCACAGGTAACTCATACCTGAGCTTAAAAACTCAGTCTTATCCTGTCATTTGGGTTCCCTTCAGTCTGCCGCTGCCTTAGAGTGAAAATTTGGAGATTGTGAGCTCATAGTGCATTGCTCAGCTCCTGAGTAAGTTGTCTTGGGTGCAATGAAACTAGTGCAATTGTGTTTGTTTACATCTTCTCTGAATATGGTCACAAACTATTAAATCAAGTTTCCCTATGTGGCTGTAACAAGTACTAACAGTGGGACTGTGTCTGCATGGAGTGGACTAAAATCCTGGCATTATGCTGCATCAAACTAATCAGGCTGATGCTATTGCTAAGCCTATGGGTGTAATGAAGCAAGAGAGAACACAGAATTGCTCCTCGTGATGTTGTTTTAGGGGATTGGCTCCTCAGCCCTATAGTCCTTTTGAAAATATACTTAAATTCACACAAATAGTGTTCTGCATATGATTAGCCAGGAAGCCTGTAAATGAAATGCATTGTGATGTTTCCACAGTCTGGAGGTGCTACGTAAAGTGAACAAGCATCTGTAAATATGAATTTTGCATTACTGAAAGTTCAAGACTCATAAATCAAACCAAAACTCAGTCTTATTTTTCACAAATTCAGTTATATGGTAGATTTTGGGTTTTTGCTCTCATTTAAAAATTATAGGGGTCTGATAAAACTTACTGAAATCAACAGATAAAGTCTGTTCCCGTGAGCTCCACATCCCACCTGTGATGCCCAGGTCTCATGCAGACTTCTCATGGCAAGTGCTGGACATGCAAAAATAGTTCTGTTCTTTCCTGTTACTCACATATCACTTGGAAATTCAGCCACTTCTAATTTAATTAGGAGATCATCCTTGACAAATGACAGTTTTTCATATATATGGCTTTATTTCTATGGTTTTCAAAGTAGTTTCTTTTTAACTCTCCAGTGATGGTTAATCCTGCAAAAAATCATTACTCAGAAAACATCCCTGAGCTCAGTATCTTGTACAGCCAAAATAAGTCATACAAATTCTCACGGAGCTCTCATGCATTAGCATGGTCCATTAGGAGCCTTAACACACATTGTTATATAGGAGACATATATGATGAATACCTAACTCAGAAAACTGACAAGACAAAATTGTCTGGAAACTAGAAAACTAGAATTTGCTTAGCCACATAACATTTGAGCTGAATCAGAGATTTAGTGCCTCAAATCTGCTAAAGCTTGCAGATGTTACAGCTTACTTTTCCTCCCCTGGAGTTACATATCAAAGAATTTGAGCTGCTATGTCCACTTTTCATAGTTGATATGATAGGTACTGTGACATTCAGTGTGGTTTTTCAGTGACTGAGCCATCTGCAGGGAAAACACTATGTAGGCAGCTAGAAGGGCCATGATTAGTGTATAAAGACAGAACTATCTTAATGTATCGATGTAGAAATTATTTTAATTCTCTGAAACATAATCTCTTACTACTGTGGAAATTCTACCAGAGTGCCTAAAGTATCTGTGTGTGTGGATGGGAGCTCTACAATGTGCATTTTACCCAGGAATTTTCCACTTACAAAACTGGCATTCACCATAGCTATCACATCATGGTCAACATACAGTACATGACAAGGTTATTAATCATAGCTACAGCTATTCTTATAGGTAACCAGAATGCCAGAGAGTCAGCCTGGTCTGAAAAAGATACATGAAAATTACTTTGACATCTTGGCTTTTATTTTGTATATGATCTTGATGTGTTTTAATTTTTGTTAAAAGCTTAAAAAGAATGCATAAAAGAGTTGCTTCTGCCATTGGAAATGTCCTGGTTTCGGCAGGGATAGAGTTAATTTCCTTCCTAGTAGCTGGTACAGTGCTGTGTTTTGGATTTAGGATGAGAACAAAGTTGATAACGCACCGATGTTTTAGTTGTTGCTAGGTAATGCTTACACTAGCCAAGGACTTTTCAGCTTCCCATGCTCTACCGACTGAGAAGGCTGGAGGTGCACAAGAAGCTGGGAGGGGGCACAGCCAAACTGGCCAAAGGGACATTCCATACCGTGTGA
>NW_008795495.1:4371291-4379144 GCF_000699145.1 Aptenodytes forsteri | reverse complement strand
GTGCATCACTTGCTTTGTGTATTATTATTATTATTATTATTATCATATTATTATTATCATCATTTTATTTCAATTATTAAACTGTTTTTACAACCCACGAGTTTTTCTCACTTGTGCTTTTCCAATTCTCTCCCCCATCCCACCGGGGGCGGGGGGGGAATGATCGAGCGGCTGCGTGGCGCTTATTTGCCAACTGGGGTTAAACCAACAGGAAATTTGCCAACTGAGGTTAAACCACAACAGGAAATAAAGGAACAGAATATGTTTTGGAAGGTTATGGTAAAGGACACAACCAGTTATTATCTACTCAGAAAGGAGACCACAAGCTCAAGGGCTGATACAGCTGGAACAAGGAGGACCCTGACTTTAACTTCACTTTTATACTTCCCTCTTGGATACTATGGCAGCTGGTGCTGAAGTTCAGCTGGGGCAGAATTTTGAGTGGGTGCTAGGATGGTTTGAGTAATTTTGCCTACAGCTTGCATCTGTGAAAGCCAGAAATCAGAAAGGGGAGCATGAGTTCTGTCCCGCTCCCTCCTTTCTTCTGTCCTGCTTTCTCCTTCCTTCCCACAGGTGTACCTGGAAAACAGGGGACAGAGAGCCACTTAGTAGGATTTGTGTCCCTTGAAGAATCTGCTTAATAAGAAAATCCACATCTTTCTGACTGTTTTGCACTGCTTCAACCAGGCTAAATAATTTCCCTTCCTCTTCCATTGTGCCTTTTCTCATTTGTTTTTATGGCACTTCCTTTCTTCAAAGCTCAGTCCCCTGCTGTGTTTACCATTCTCTCTACTTTTCCCCCATGTTTCTCTCCCCAATGTTTCTCCGTTCATCTATTCACTTGCCTTTCATTTTCCCAGTACTCTACCCTTATGTATCTCCTTCTGCCTATGATATCCTTTTATTTCTCCCCTGCTTCCTCAATAGACAGGAGATTTACACAACAGGTTTGCAAGAAAATATTCATATAGACAAGACTACTAAAAGACACAGCATTCCTAAAATACTGAAAGCTCACTGGCTTACAGGAACAGAAGGCCTCCTTTTTAGTATGGAGTTTTGTGCCATGGGCTAAAGTGCTTTTCTTCCATAAAAATAATTTTTTTCCACTGCAAAAGTATACAGAAAAATACCTTAAAACAATGTATGTTCTAAAACCATGATGTCATACATGAATTGTTCAAATGTCATTAATTATTTAGGAGACTTTGAAAGTTCTGAGAGGAATTAATTCACAGGTTTCAGTCATCTCCCTATTACCCAAGTTCCAGTTTAACTATGGCTGACCTCTTTTTGTACTCATTTGGTCTCTAAGGCAGGTTATTGTTTTTCAATCTGTTTCTGACTTTAATCTCTGAGTCTTCAGCACTGCTATCAGAGAGGTTTTACAGATTCTTCTCCATTTTTTCTTTATTTGATAACATATTTGATTTATAATTAGTATTTTTTGTTTATTAGATCTTGAGCTATTTTTTGCATTTTTAACACTGGCAGGGATATTTCTCCCAGTCTATGATATTGCACTGATATTTATTTTCCTCCCTTTCATTCCTGTCTTAGTATATGTAAAATGGGAATACTTTTCATGCAAAATTATTCATTAGAATGTTCATTTTTAACCATACCATTCTCTCAAAAACTGGCAGAAAATAGTTATGGGTTTACTGTATGACTTTGGAAGAGATCACGAAAAGCTTTCTTTGCTGGGCTTGACAGAATCCTCATGGCGCTGTGGCTCGTATGAAAGGATAATGGCTTGGCTTTTATGAAATTCCTCCATTTTATGCTCTAAATAATAAATTGTTGCCTAGTGCTGGGACTGAAGGGGACGAGTGTGGAACTGGTTCTTTCCTGGGCTGGTAGAGGGTACAACCAAAGTATAGTCAATTACTCTGTGACTCCGAGCCGTATAGAAAATACTGGAGATAATAGGTAAGCAAAGAAATATTTTCAGTATGCACTACACACTGGGATCAACCAGGTCTGAGAGCCTCCTCTGTACCATCCTGGCAGACTGTTACTCTGCCTTCCTGCTGCTTTGCATTGCCATACCAGCAGGAAATGTTTTATGGTATTTAAGCATGAATCAAACCTAGGAGACCTGACTTTCTGCACTCACTTTCACATATCTATGTTTTCCACTAGGGCTGCGCTGTCCATAACCAGGTAACAAGTATTAGTTACAATACTCGTTCCATTGGGTGCTTGGACTGCCTGCCTGCAGCTCAGTGCAGTATGAGAGGCACCAGGCTACAGCCTGCAGGTACAAGCTTATGCCATATGCCACATGGACAGCTATAACCCAGACCTAATATATTCTCTTCCTTTTAAGAAAAGGGCAGGATACCATTGAAAACAAAAAGCAACCATTAACTTTTCTGCATACTGTCTCCAGAAAGCACCAAGTTACATTTGTTGGTGCTTCCATCAGGGAATATCATCAATTGGAGATTGATGGCCTTCAAGCCTCTGAAGATATATGAAGAAAACTGTCTGCTGGTGGTTCTGCACAAACATAGCATAAAGTGGTGAAAATGAGAGCAGCTTTAATGCTTGTCTCTAGTTTGACACCAGCAGAAGTGGGGATCAGCAGAAGCAGAGAGAACAGAGGGTCAGCAGGGAGAAAATGCTGATGAGAACCAGAGCAAGCAACTCAAAAGAGCAGAAAACAGCAGGGCAGAAACTGGGGGCAGAGAGACAAAGGAAGAGGGATGCTGGAGGGATGAGAGGAGCTGGAGGATGGGGAGGGAAGCTTCTCCTTTAGCCCTGGGCTCCATGAAATGCATGGCATGCCTGCATCAGGCAGACAGATCCCATGTCTCATATATTTCTAAGTTTTAGGAGTAGTAGTTCCAGAGTAAGTTCTCTACTTTGGCAACAAGGAACAGGAGGTGTCTTTGAAAGCCTCCATGGACACCTTTTTTTTCCCCGAGTTTAGACACCCGGACTATTGGTTACATGTGGCAGACAGGATTTCCCATGTGACTTCTCTCCATTGACAGGCTGTAGAGGGAACATGGGCACTTACTTCATTAAGCACCTAAAATTTCACCACAAGTGCCTAAGCTAAGCAGACAGACTCACACAATGGCATTTTATGTTGAATCTAGCTAGCAGGTTTTAACTGCCTTGCTCACAGTTGAGAGAATCTCTTTTTGAAGACACACAGAGGAAGACAAATATTCCTAAATTTCTCCAGTGAAAGTGACTTGTTAGGTCCCAGACATCAGCTTTCATCTCAGTTGCTGTCTGTTATGAGCACACTTCACTCCAGGATGAAGTGTTAGGATTACAATATCAAACATGTGTTAAGGGTATGGAGGAAGGCGTCATGTGGTTTCTTTCTTGTTAACTCAAAACTATTTGATGCACTTTCCTATGCTAGAGGAACCACAGTCCAGCTTCTCTAGTCCTAGACCTCACTAACCTGGCTTCCTATTTTCCATGTGACTCAGCTTCAGTCAGGTGTCAAGTAACTGTTCCTCCCACCAAGGCTATACAGGCTGAGGCTATACCATTCATATAGGTCAGCCTAAGGGGACAAGAGTAGAAAAGATGATGGTACCAAACACTAGGAACAGAGCGAACAAGCACAGGGTTTTCTGTTGTTCCTGTTTTCTTCACTGCTTTCTGACCACCAAAAGGGAAGATGTTCTCATTTTGCTAGTGTCACCAGCCTTCCTCCACTTGCTTTCCTTCACATGTGTTCAGATGTTGGGAAATCCCTTAATTCCTGTTAAAAATCACAGTGAATAAAGGAAGTTGTGATCAGAGGCACTTCTCTTCCTTAGTCCTTTTTCTCAGGAAAGCAATTCACCAGGAGGGGTGTTTGTTGTCCTATGCCGTGTCCTGTATCTGCTGTGAAGGCAATGTCTCTCCTGTCTGTGGGAAGTGTTGGTTCATTTTTCACTAAATCAGGAATAAACTTCCCATGTCTTTCTCTCCCAAAGATTTTCCCAAAACTTCCCCAAGTCTTTCTCTCTATTCCCAAATTTTTGCTTTAGTGTTTCCAATGACTCACACCAATACAAATTACTGTGAAAGGGAGCCAGGCTTCTATATGTATCAAAAAGCCACTGCAAACCTTCCAAGTGTTGAAGGGATAATAACAAAGCAAATCTACTTTAACTCTGGAGTGTACTACACAACCAAATTAGATTAGTCTAAAGAAGTCCAATTCTTTATTGTTCTGAAAGTTGAAGGCGGTTAGAGATTATTGTGCAAAGCTGCACTAAACTTGTGTTATACAATACCACAAAAACAGATAAACTAAAGCTAAATGAGGCAGGTGTGACAACTTCCTCCTTTCATTAAAATAAATGTCTTAATCACTACTTTTAAATTAACATGTTTCCCAGTATATTTTAAAAATTACTAGCAACTCTTTTCTTGTTAAAGCTGTCTCTGCTTCCAGGTTCTTACTGTCAATGAAGAAGTGCAGATAAAACAGGAGATAAAACAGAGGGTACCAAAGTCATACTTTTTGCAGATAGCCGGTACACTACCATGCAAAATCATGAAAGAAAATCTTTTTTTGCTTATTATTGGAAGGAAAGCTCTCATCATATTCCATCCTGGCTGTATCTTCTTTCTCCACGAGGAATGATGTATGAAAAACAAGTTTATGAAACTGAAAGAGTAGATGACATAAGCTGAGAGTTCACCAAGAAGTTTGGCTGATAGGAATGGTAACATCTGTATTTGTCCTTCTGTATTCTCGTGGAAACCACAATGTCTACGTGCAGTCTTACAAAATAAGAGAGTCAAAAATCATAAATTAATGAAAGTTTCTGATAGTGTAATTTAAATGTGGTCATGGCCCAAAGATGGACTTCTATTTAGCATAGACTAATGCATTTTATCTAAGTTTTCCAGCTGCTTTTAGTAACTGCTTTTATGTTTGACTGTGTGTTTGATTTTTTATCTCAGTAAACAAAAATGTTAGCAGTAATACTAACACTGAAAGCATCTGTCTTTTCTAACTCTCCAGTATGTAAAGAAAAAGTTTACCTGTAATTGAAAAACAACAAACAGGATTTTTTCAGAGAAGAGTTTATATTTGAAACCTATCAGGGATTTGAAAAAAACTGTGTGAGATTATTGTGCAATACAGTTTCTAGATCTTATCTTGATATGCCTTTAAAAACATTTTGGGAAAAGAAAACTGCATATGCACATAGTCAGTTTAGACTCCTGCTTTTGAATTGTTTCCACACAGCTCAAAGAGAAATTAGGCAAGTAATATGTGCTGGGTTTGGCTGGGATACAGTTAATTTTCTTCACAGTAGCTAGTATGGGGCTATATTTTGGATTTGTGCTGAAAACAGTGTTGATAATACAGGGAGGTTTTCTTTACTGCTGAGCAGTGCTTACACAGAGTCAAGGCCTTTTCTGCTTCTCACCCCACCCCACCAGCAAGTAGGCTGGGGGTGCACAAGAAGTTGGGAGGGGACACAGCCAGGACAGCTGACCCCAACTGACCAAAGGGATATTCCACACCATGTGACGTCATGCTCAGCATATAAAGCTGGGGGAAGAAGAAGGAAGTTTGGAGTGATGGTGTTTGTCTTCCCAAGTCACCGTTATGCGTGATGGAGCCCTGCTTTCCTGGAGATGGCTGGACACCTGCCTGCCCATGGGAAGGAGTGAATGAATTCCTTGGTTTGCTTTGCTTGTGTGTGCAGCTTTTGCTTCACCTACTTTACCTCAACCCACGAGCTATCCCGAGGTGGGGGGGGAGTGAGTGATCGGCTGTGTTGTGCTTAGTTGCCGGCTCGGGTTAAAGCACGACATAATATAAAAAATAAAGTAACATCTAGAAAATATGTTGTGCAACAATGATGCTAGGGGTTTTGGGGTGGGGTTTTTTTAGGTGAATATATGGAAAGTAATTCCTTGAAGCAATTAATATGAAGTCCATAAAGGGAAGTTGACCTTGGACAAAGTCAGAAAGACCAACTGGAGCAGAGACATGACCATTTTACATTTTTTTTTTTTTTGACCCATAAGTGAAGGAGAGAGACTTGCCATAGTATTCTGATATGTATCATTTCATTTTGTGTAGGGAAAGAAAAAACAAATTTTGTTGTTCTTGTACCTGTCAATATTTTAAGTTGTTACTGTATTTCAGAGCATTTTGCTTCTACGTGCCTGTCACTGGAGCAGTTATCCCCAGTGATGACAGACCTGTTTCACGTCTGACATCCAGCATCTTTCTAACAGTACTTTGAAGAATGATTCACATCAATCCTATATGAGATTAGTCAGCTTGACAAATACAGCCCATCCACTCAACGAGTGTCAGAGACTCAGTCCTCTAAAACTCTGGACTTAACAGTTGTAGTCAAGTTTTGAGTGAAGGTCATAAATCTTCCAGGGCTGTGGTAGCTGCAGTTTATTTGATAGCTGCAAGTCGCTGAGGACTACATCAAACTCTCAGTGAAAGACTCATATTCTTCCAGGATAGGACTTGGACCAGATCCAAAATCGTAGTATAGTGTAATTGAATGAATGAAACACAATGTTGATTTGCCAGCTGTTATATTAGAATCCAGACTTTTAATTCCTTGCTCACAAATGACTCTCTGCATGCAGGAGGGACAAAAGGATTGTTCCATTTAACACCCAATAATTCAGAGCCTCTAGGGAGCTCTGTTGCACACAATGCAAATACTGGTATAAATACCAAAGCATTCCCAAGTATGTTAATTAGACACCTTCAGAATTTTTAAAAAGTAACATAGTCTTAAGACTAGCAATCACATTCTGCAATGAAATGCATACAAAACATACATGCATACATACATATGTATGCATAAATACATACGTTACAGTGAGATATTTCAGTCTGGTCTTGGTTTGCTAAGACTTGGCTTCTATTTGTCTATTCCAATTTTGAATTGAAAAAAAGTGTTAACACAAAATTCTCTTGCCTTCACCCTATCCAGTATCATGAATTATAACTGCCTGTGCCCAGTCTGGCATCTTTTAAAATGAGCACTCTGAATTGCTGAAAATGTGACAGAACCTAGAACAAAGATTTGGGTAGGCAGAGAAACACAGCTTGAAGGCAGATAATGGTGTTGAAATGTGGCTGTCATTTCCAAATGCAAAGATTTGAAAATAATTCTTCGCTTACCTGCCAGGATGATTTGGATGAAAGGAGGGAATAATTGTTGCTTCTTCAGTAAATTAAGACCTGAGATAAAGGCTTGAGCTCTTAGCTTTTTAGTCTATTCCTAAAAATGTAGCATTAGAGAGTAGAAATGGACTCTAGGAATTAGATTTTTTAGCCACATGAGCAGTTATTTGGATCATGACTAATGGATTGCAAGGTCAGGTTCTGAAGACCACCATTGCCATTGCATTTGATTCAGTCAGCAATGCCACATTATATAGACCATATATGTGATAATCAAATTCCCTTTCACAACTGCAAATGCCTAGATACAACACTGTGCAACATCTGAATGAAGGCAGAGAAAGAAACTGATTACCAAATATATATATTTAATATCTCCATGGTTCTTAAATTATTAAAATCATCACCTTTAAGAACAAGAAGGTATCATGTTCTCAATAAAAAATTATAATAATGATGAGGAGTATTGAAGTTCATTTGCATGAGTTAGGATGATTAGACTTTTAAAATCTCATTTCCTAAAGGAAAGAATCCCAGGAATTATTATCTCCTCTTCTTTTGGTACTTTCTTCATATATAATTAGTGTAGGCAACCTAGTACTTTCATTTCTGACTCTTAGGACTCCCTTTTTTCATTGAATACAAAATTTTAAATAGGAATCTGCTGACAGAAAAATTATTACGGAGTTCAACAATCAATACCTGCTGGAAC
>NW_008795495.1:4351765-4371138 GCF_000699145.1 Aptenodytes forsteri | reverse complement strand
TGAAAATTTGAAGAGGTGGGGAAAATTCAGTTTTGTCACTTTAATGAAGTACAGCAGTGTACCCAGACTCTGTCTGTTACTGTTACTATAGTTAACATTCCATATGTGAAATCCTAACCCAACTAAACTTTGTGACAAAATTTTCTTTGGCAAGATATCATCACCAATTTTTTCTAATTGCTCTTTCCCTATCATAACAGCTATTCCTCAGAGAATAAAGTGAGTTTAAAGTTTCATTAACAGCAAAAATATAATAAGTAAACAAGGTCCAAAGTACATCTCATTTACTGTTACATCTTACCCAAAGGCAAAATGTGCCTGTGGCCAAACTTTCAAAGTTTAGGCCTATTGCATTATTTACTAAGTGTTAAGTGCATAGTTGTAAAGCCAACTTGTAAACATAAACCCCCACAAATTTAACTGAAGGAATATTAATATTGCAATAGAGAGAAAATCCAGGATGAAGATTTTACGCCATTTAGTGCAACATCACTTTTTGTGCCATCACTACAACATGTGCATTATGACGCAGTACTGAATTTCTTACTATTTTTAAGAAACACACTCTTCCTCATGCAGCGGATGAAGTGGTCAGCACATCTATTCAGTAATTTCTATTATTCTTCATTAGCATGTGTCCCTGTCATTTCCTGTGCATCATACACTGCTGAAAAGACAAGAGGATTATTTTTCCCCCTGGTATGCCACTTATTGGAGGTCTTAAAAAATATCAGCAGATTGATTTTCACACTATTATTGTCTCTGTTTTACAGAGAACTTAAGCAGAGAAATACAGTTGAAAGTGTGGATGCTCTTAGGAGTATTACATATGGTACTGAATACTTTTCTATGCAATTGAATCCTGTTCTAGATCTCTGATGACTATAGTGGGAATTTAGACACTTAACACATGTACAGACAAGTATTTACTATCACATAGATAATCGAAAACCTGTTGAAGGTATGTACTGCTGCCTCAAGCCAGTGAGCAAGTCTCTTATTCATCCAAGGCTAACTAGATAGACTCGGCACTCTTTAATATCATCTGAAGCCTAGGCAGAAAGGCAGCAAAGCCTTCTGGCAAAAAGGGAGAGGTTTTGTGGTCTCTTTCTGTTTTTGAAGACCCTTCCTGAAGATTCATTTGAAATCACAGCACCACTTTCTAGAAGCAGCAATTGCTTTTAATACTCGTTCTGGGTGTCTATAAACCTTTCCAGCATTCTGGCATACACAGGCTTATTTCTATCCAGGAGTAGAAAGGCTTCTTTCTATCGGGATATCTTGGGTAGAAATACTACAACTGCAGTGATGAAGACTGCAAAGTCAAGCCAATAACAAATTAGGAAATTCCAAAATTAAGTCTGTTTTTTCAAGGCTAATAGAGGACACAGATCAGGTCATAAGAAACGAAAAGATGTACTTTGTTATCAGATTTGCTTAAATTGTCTTGGGCAAGTCATATAGGAAAAAAACCCCACCAGTTTGTCGGTCTCTAAAATGGAGATAACAGCATCTTTTGCAAAATACTTCTTCTAGCAGTAACACAATCACCTTCCAGCATGGGCACCAAAGGAGGCAGGGCTGTAATAACAATTTTCTCCTTATATGCAGAGGTGAGTATGTTGTCTCTTGTCATTCAGCCTTCTTCACTAGGTTATAAGGATCACCTGGATGCTCTGCTTTCTACTGACAGACTCAGAACGCCTCACGAGCAATCTGTTAATATATAGATGCATATTACATCTTTGAAACTGTCAAGAGCAATACTGGGTGCCAAGTATTATTAATTAAGATGTATCACAGCTTATGCTGACAGTACGGACACTTAGAAATTAAAGTCAAAGTGGAACTACAGCAGTGGGCAAAAACATTCTCACGCCCATGGACTCAGATATCCCTGGGTACTAATAGGAATAACAATGAGGAACGCCATCTGCTGAGCTCTGAAATGAGCTCTTTATTCATGCTTGGCAGACCTGCAAAAAAAGGAGGGGGGAGGAAGGGATGTGGGGAGTTTGTAGCCAAAATTTGCAGCTAGATAAAGGTAAGCACAGCAGATGTTGTCAGCACTTCCCTCATGGGGCTTTGTTTGCCCATCCGCTATTTTTCTGTAGAGATTAGAAGACATCATTCAAGGGACTCACTGAAATTGGCAGTGATGCTTTCCTAAGCCTGGTACTTTCAGCAATCAGGTGTTAACAACACATAAATACATGCTTCTGTGAAATAAATTTAGAACCTAACAGAACCCAACTGCAATAATTGAGATGGAACTAACGCCTTTTGTGATTTCTGCAAGGTAGGCTAAACTAAATGCTTTATAGAGAAGAGAAGGTGCATCAGGGATATTTCCTCATATAGAAGCATATAAGTTCAGACTGCCATCTTTTTAAACATTAGCCATTGGAACCCAGACAGCTCAGTTCACAAGTACATAGCACAGCTGATTTGTCAGCTGAAAAGCACAAGAAAGCTCCTATTGATCGTGTTTTCAATTACCAGTACTATAAAGCAAATTTACAGAGCATCATATAGTTTTAAAAAGGGTTTCAAATGAACACACAACACTGAGGCTGTACCCCCGTAAATGTTGTGGTTTAACCTCAGCCGGCAACTGAGCACCACACATCTACTCGCTCACTCTCCCCGCCCCAGTGAGATGGGGGGGAGAATCGGAAGAGTAAAAGTGAGAAAACTCCTGGGTTGAGATAAGAACAGTTTAATAATTGAAATAAAATAATAATAATAATAACAACAATAATAACAGAATATACAAAGCAAGTGATGCACAGTGCAATTGCTCACCACCCACCGGCTACTAGGAAGAAAATTAACTCTATCCCAGCCAAAACCAGGACAGTAAACATTATTTTTTGCCATTATTAGTAAAAGTCTGCAGGCTTTGTTATCCTGACAGCTGCCTTCTCAGTCGGTAGAGCATAGGAAAATGAAAAGTCCTTGGCTAGTGTAAGCATTACCTAGCAACAACTAAAACATCGGTGCGTTATCAACTTTGTTCTCATCCTAAATCCAAAACACAGCACTGTACCAGCTACTACGAAGGAAATTAACTGTATCCCAGCCAAAACCAGGACAGTAAACATTATTTTTTGCCATTATTAGTAAAAGTCTGCAGGCTTTGTTATGACCTGACAGCTCAGGGTCTAAGGATCTTTTGGCCCTTCCTTGGCCTGAGCTGACCTTAGCTTGCTTTAATAATTGTGTAGTCGTCAAGTGACTAATGCCTGACCTGTTGTAACTTTATCTCTGGGAATATTGCACGTGGCAAAGGCCTGACAAACCCAGGTAGTTATGGTGGGATAAGCAAGAGCCCTTTGTGTCAGGTGGGGCAGGGGGAGGCTGCTGTGCAGCTTTCACACTTCACCTGGGAAGCGAGGAGAAGCAGGCAGATGTTCCTGGCAAAATATGTGAAATAACACCAAGCAGACCCAAACAATTTTAAGACTATTACTGATGAGACATCTCTCTATTAATTTGAAGAATGAGTATATATTTTTGTAATAGGGTTAATAATTTTGACTGTTAAACTATTAATTATACTAAGAGTAAATACTTAGTTTCAGGTATATGGTATTCTCCCTTCTGCTCATAACAACAGTTGCAGTGTATCAAGACCATTTACTACCAAATCTATGCCCTCCTGGAGCAGCACTATAAATTTGATTACGAACACATGAACACATTTCCGCTGAATTAGCCAGAACATGCAACACAAACTTTATGTTAGATTTATGCTGTTATGCTGGCTTTATATCAGCTGTGGGAGGACAGATGACACATGATAAAGCCTGTTAATAGTACAAAATTAACATACCAGAAGTTCTGCGCTAATTTGAACCAGCAGAGAAAGCTTATATGGGATCAGCACTTTGCTCCTTGCAGCTGCAACAGTTTGATCTGGTACTGGGAATCTGAAGACAAGTTTTCCTGTATCATAAAATCATAGCCTCAGAAACTGGTGGTGTGGATTTGATTTATACCCTGTCTTGCTCCCTTTACAATTCATGTAGGCTCTAGGATGTTCACATGACAGAGAATGCTCCTTAGGATTCAGTAAGTAAGGGATATTGTGATGCATATGCCGATTATTTTTCTCCTTGGCGCTTACATCAGTCACCTTATCTTCCCTCCTTTCTCTCTTCTCCTTTCCACCTCTGTTTATCATTCTTCTTGATTTTCTCCTTTCTGGCTTTGTTCTTCACTACTTACCTCTTGCTTATTTCTCTCCCTTTCTCTAGCTTCTTGCCTTCCCTGATTTTTGATGACTGTCTCTGCTCTGGCTTTCCTACAACACACTCCACCTCTCCTCCTTGCGGATCTCTCTCTGTATGTTGGGCCGTGCAGACTGCTCATCAGCATTCCTTTGCTGGGGAGCAGGGGCAGAGCAGGGTAATGGACTAGCATGCTGGTTCTTGTTTTGAATAAGAAGCTCGTGTTTATGGAAATAATTGCTGTGTGGATAGCTTTGTTTTGACTACAAAGCTGTAAGTGGTGCTAGTAGTTTAGCACTTTCAGTTTTTACTAAATGAGTAAATGGGAGGTAAATACTGGAATTTAACATAATGAATTGAAATATGTTATAATTTGATTGTGTTCAATAAGTACCTGAGAAAAAATGTGTATGAAGGTAGTAATTATTTGAGAGACCTTAGGCTGGCAATATAAAAATGTAGTCATGTGAAATTAAAAAATAGGGAGAATAATAATAAAAAGGAAATAAAATAAAAAATATATTGTGAAGCAGGGGAGAAACTCTCTGTTTGCATATACTCATAATCAGACAAATCAATCTTACCTGTCCAGGGATGGAATTTACACCCAGAAAAATGGTTAAAATATTAAAAAATAAACCAACAGGAATAAAATTAAAACTGTATTAGATCAGAGTGGGACACTGACCTTTTAAAAGCGCTAGGTACCCTTTTCACGGTACTGCTGGATGTACTGTTGTATCACTGGATGACTTTTTGTTACCTCCGTGAAGTGAGCTGACTTTGATCCAGGCTGTAAAGCGAAGTCACCCAAACTGTACAGGAAGTTAATGTGAATGACAAGAAGAAATATCCATTTTGGTTGGTTCAGCAAGAGTTAAAAGGAGATCTTTCTTCTCGGCAATTTTCTCAAAAGAGAAAAATGGCATTTTAGGATTGCTAATATATCCGGAGGGCTAACAGGGTGAGAATGCCACATCAGCAGCAGAGAACAATAAAATAATGCAATGCTTACTGAAAATGTAAAATAAAAAGATCTTTATAGAGGGCAAACCTTCATTAATATGAAAAAAGATTACATGTCCCTAGGGGATCATTTCGTACTTTGTCTGTGACTGTCAAAGAACATAAAGTACTCAGGGACTCTAATTTCATCCATCCCTTCCCTTAGCATTCAAGGAGCTTTCAAATCACCACTCCTCTTTCTTGAGCTATTTAATCCAGATCATAACTAGAGAATTTCATTGCTGCCTTAATCTCTCAAGCTTCACTATGAGATGTGCGTGGACTTGTTAAACTTTCTTGAGCCTCCTGTTCCACCAGACTCCAGAAACCCAACCAAAGCACCTAAACGAGGAGCCAGGTTGTCCTTGCTTTCTACTGTAGCCTGGGAGAAATACAGACAGTAACAAAGGTGATTCCGATCTTAAATAGGCTAAATCTCTTTTAGGATGTCTCTGTGAGAAACTACAGGGGAGCTGTATTCCTAATTATTGTTCCTAATTGCTTAAAATTAGGATAAATTAGGGATGAAGGAGGACCTGAAATAAACATGGTGCTGTGCAAAGATGTGTCAAATAAGCAACGCCCCTCAGGAATTTTACAGCCCAGCCTGCTGGGCGATGAAGGCTCACACAACGGGAAGACCCAGAGGGACGTGTTGTCTTAAGACCCAATTCAAAGCACGTTGAAGTAAACAAACTTTGATTGATTTTGGTGGGCTTTAGCCTCTGCTTCCCTGTGCGGTGTCTGCAGAGGTAAGCCAGCACCTTTCACTTGTCGGAAGAAGTGAGGTGTGACCGCCTGTCCAACCCACAGACATTGTCTGTTACGGCTGACATCACTTGTCATGGGTAAAATGTGTTTCTCTATGAATTTTGCGCTTGCAGGTTCTGTTTGCTTTCGTGTTGTACTTACACTCCTGCCTAAGCAACTCGTAATCCTCAGCAACATCTACGTGCTGTGAGAGCTGTCTGTATATTCCCCTGACCTTTCTCAAAGGCAGGAAGCAGCTGCCCTGCTGCATCCATGCTGACAGCTTCAGTCTGGGTTTTACATCTGCTGTCATCTTGCCAACTACTTTTCATTACTCTTACAAAAAAAAAAACAACACCACAACCACATGCCTTATTCAAAACCAAATTATCACAGTTTGGATCACAACTGGTTTACTGAGCTTGTACAAAACCTTGTGCTTGTGGAGTGCACAGTGGAAGGAGAACAGGGGGATAGAAAAGTAAATGCTTCACTAGTTTATTCCTCCCCAGTCTTTTAATTTAAAAACGATAGCACTATTTAAATGCCAGATCTGAACTACAGAGGTGCAAAGAGATCATAATTAATCCACAAAACATTTTTTGGTATGGGAAACTTGGTAACACATTATTATTGTTTGTTCTATGCTCATGTTTCTAGTTAGGCTGAGACCCTATTCTTCCACAGATCAAATTTATATTGGCATGTTTCAGCAAAAATCTCTCAGCCACTTCAGAAAAGACATATAAGATAAAAGCAGATTGTTTGCCCGCTTCAGCATGAGCAGGCTTTGCTCTGATACTTAACAACATCTTCATGCACAGTGATTTTTCAGACTTGAAAAATGTTCTTTTAATGTATTTGTGTGTGGTGTGTGTTTTTTGTGTAGAAGTCTCTAGGTTTTTAAGAAAGTAAACTGTAACAATCAGAACTTTACCAGCTGTCATTTGAGGTAACAAGCACTTAACAAGAGCAGTGATTCACATAGGTTTGACAACAGAAAAGAAAATAAGTGGAACTCAGGAAACATGGATTATACTGATCATTGCGCGATGCTAAATAGAAATATCCGAGCTAGCAAAGGCACTGGGAAACTGAATCATGATTCTGCTAGTGTGGTATTTTTCCTGGCCTAATTTCTCCTGATGACAAGTACAAATGTAACAGGGTAAATTTGCCCAGAGAGAGCTTTGTGCTTGCATATTATATTGATACAGCTATGGAACATATACATGGTCATAGGTTGTGCAGTTGAGATCGACCCTTGTATCAAATTCAAGCTCTGGCAGGAGTTTTCTGCTTGCATGCAGGCTGTTCTGCCCATTCCCTTCAAATTTAATCTGGCCCAGCTGTTCTGCCCATTCCCTTCAAATTTAATTTTATCTGGCCCGTTGCAAGAGAGTGTCCCCATTGCAGTCCTTTCTCTACTCTATCACTGCAGCCTCATCATAGTCCCATGCAGTCAGTCCCATTTCTCCAATTTTTAATAGAAGTGAAAGCCTCCTTGTCTGAACAACTCTTTTCTCTCCATTTAAACAGCCAGGACCACCTCCTGAGCCCACAGCCATGCTGTAACTTTAGACCACTTTCCTTTTAGCATTACTGAATCTTGAGTGCACAGACTTTTTGCCAGATTTTGTTTTCATCTAGTTCCTCATTCATAGATCTTCTACATCCACATCCCTTTTCCCTGCCCCTCAACCCTGCCTCACTGTCAGGTCATATCTGCCCGTCCCGATAGATTTTGTCCTTTGGCTCACTGATTCCCAACTTGGCTCTTCTCATCCAGATGCCCAGTCTGCTTGCAGTTCCTTTTTTTTTTTTCCACATTTACACAGTAGACTTCAATTTCTTTCTTCCATATTTCTTCCTCTACTTTCACTCTCAATCTCTTGCCCTGGCAAACACACTATTCCTCTCCCCACTTCCAGTCCCGCTTTCCCCACAGCCTGCAATACAAGCTTCAGCCATCTACAACCACACATCTCATCCCATGTCCCAGGCCGTGTTCCCATGTGCTGTTCTGTGGTCACCCCTACTTTCATGTGCTATTTTAACCCCTTAGCATATGAATAATTAGAGCCTTCCTCCAGGTTTCTTGGGCCCAGCAAGAAAGTCACTACCAAGCACACAGGAGAGAAATGACCCTTAAGATCTGAAATTTGGACTTGGCACAATTAGAATAGGTCACAACTACAATTTTAAGCATAGTTTCATTCACTCACATGCTAGACCTGCCACAGCTGGGATTTTGGGAGACTTTATCCTGGAAAGCTGTAGCAAGAGGATATCTGTAAGACATAAACTAAGTGTGGCTTTTCAAAGGCCAAAGCTGAGCAGCATTTTCCAGGGGGAGAAAAGGCACATGCCTGCCAAAACACACAAATGCATATGTACGTGTGGGTCTTTTCCCTTAAGATCTGAAATTTGGACTTGGCACAATTAGAATAGGTCACAACTACAATTTTAAGCATAGTTTCATTCACTCACATGCTAGACCTGCCACAGCTGGGATTTTGGGAGACTTTATCCTGGAAAGCTGTAGCAAGAGGATATCTGTAAGACATAAACTAAGTGTGGCTTTTCAAAGGCCAAAGCTGAGCAGCATTTTCCAGGGGGAGAAAAGGCACATGCCTGCCAAAACACACAAATGCATATGTACGTGATGGGTCTTTTAAAAAAAAAAAAAAAGCTGAATCTTTTAACATGAGCAAAACAAATGTATTTTTCCATTCCATTACTGTTACCAAACCATTTGCAAGTTGATTTAAAAATAAATAAATCTATTGGGCAGAAACAGGCATTCAGCATGGAAAATTTGAGTTCAAAACAGCTAAATCAAGGAAGTCTTGTAAGCAGCTGAAAAAAGTCTTCTAATAGGAAGCATAAGGCATACTGATTGCTAACCGACGCTAACAACCCCAAATCTACTACTTTTCTGATTTTTTTTTTATTATTATCTGACACTAAATGCAGACAACAATCTGAGATGATAACAAGACAGTGTGAGAGGCACACTTCATGTCATGACTGCTAGGCTTTCAGAAATGACTGAGGGGGACTGGCTGAAGCAGAAGATAAGCTTTTCTTTGTAAGAATATTGATGAAATAGATAAACCACATACTGAGTCTAATGTGGGAATCTGGAGATGCTCACATGACTGTCAAAACAACATGATAAATAGAGGAGGAAATGCTGTTCCAAAGCCTGCTCATTGATTTAAGGTTTTTTGGTGCCAATAGGAATAATAACAATGAAAACCATCTGCTGATCTCTGCAATGAATTCTTTATCTATGCTTGAAAGACTTGTGCAGAGATGGGAATCTGTGTGTGAGGCTGTAGACAAAACAAGGTGTGTGTGGCAGATGTTCAGAGGGCTCCACTCACAGGAATCCAACTGCCACGTTGTTAAGACCTCTCCAGGGACTGGAGATCAGCTTCTTGTGGAGATACTGTCATCAGAGCTAACAACGCATTTCTAAATCTTGTGGTTTTATTCATCAACCATTAGCCAAAAATAAAAGTGAGATTCTGAAATGAATGAGGGTTCAAAAAAGGACATTGCCATAATAATTTAATCTATGCTGACCTAAATATATATTCATGAATAAACAGAAAATTGATAGAGGATATACTGGATTATTTTTTTCCTCCTGTGGAAAATTCCATAAATCCCTGACGTCTGCCTCAGTCCAAATCAGGCTGCTGCATGATCACAGCAGTTATGATTCCTAAATATTTTTCACAAAGTTGTAGCATACAGTATATTTATGAATGGTCTATTTGCATTCACATGCAAAGAGACTTGACCATACAGGCAGAAGAGGCAGAAGAGTGCTGCACAAATCAAAGGGAAACAAAAAATGAAGATGATTTTATTAGGGTGGCAGAGGTAACCTTTACACAACTCCCACATAGATATTCACATGTTGAATAATCACTGTTTAACAGCTTCTGTTCATCACCAGTAATCACACAGCTGTAGTGTGCATCAGTAAATACAATTTTTGCCATTAGTCACACAAGACCACAGGCGTGGCATGGACCTGACAGTGAAGGAACTCAGGGCTTCTCTGGGCCTGAGCTGGTTTTAGCAACAGTCAAGGGACTACTGCCTGACCTGTTGTAGCTTCTGGGGATACTATGTGGTAAAGGTCCAACAGACCTAGGTAGTCACTGTGTGACATAAAACAGCCCTTTACGTTCACAGGAGCTGGGGAAGGCTTTTGGGTGATGCTCAATGAGTAGAAGCAGGTCTTGTTAAGAAAACATGTAAAAATAGCCCCAAGATCAAGGAGGAAGGGACCACCACCACGTCGTTCTCCTCCTGATGACTACAGGATGCTCAGGACTCATCATGGACCTTTCCCCCTCCATGCATACCCCTCTGCTTGAAGAAGACTGAAGCTGTTTGCTGTAGGGCCCATAGGTACACTGGAGGGGTAAGCATAGCTCCAGGAAAAAAGGTAGATGTTACTAAGTTTTCTTTTTTAACAATTTTAAGAGTATTATTGGTGAGGTTTTTCCATATTACCTTGGACTATGAGTGTTAATAGTATTGGAATTGACTAAGAGTAACTGTTTGCTGTGTTTTGGTTAGATTGCTATGATTTTGATTAGTCTAACAATAAATTCTTTGTTCCATATATATATATGAAGTGTGCCCTTTTGTCCCTAGCAAGATTTCAAGTGTAACAGTAGCTGGGATACAATATGCTTTTCCATGTCCTTCAAAGAGGAAATAATAGTGATAGATACAGACCTTTTAGTGGCAAGCATAGTATTTATATATTATAACTGTGATCAAGAACACAGCTGGCTTTGTATGGGGGCAGATCAGTGCTTCTGGGCTGTAACTAAGCTATCCCAAAAGATTTCTCTTCACTGGTAACTGTGTTAGGTGTAAGATGTGAGCTGAAGTTATTGTAGAGACTGGGATCAAATCACAGATATGATTTAGTCTAACTGGTTATTTCTATAATGCTGCACCTCTCTATATATGCACATGTATCTATGTCTGTATATATCTCTGCCTATCGTGTCCACAGTGCCAGATTCTGGATCCAGCCTGAGGTCTAGCTGTGGCTGGGAACAGCAGAAACGAATGAGAAAAGTGTGAAGGGTTACTCATCTGCCATGCAGCCCAGGAGGCAAGTGAAGAGGTAAAGGAATCTGATCTCTTCCCAGCAGAGGAGAGGGAGAAAGGAACTTAAGTTTGCCTTGAGAGAAGAAAAGAACCTGCTCTGGGCAGTAAAAGTTGTATTTTTAACCACTAGGTCAGATCATGGCACTTCTTTTGTGCAAGGTGGAGGATGACAATTTCTCTGTAACAGTCAAATCCATTCCACCTGCTACAACCAAAGGGGACTGGAGTCTACTTTTCAGTAATTAAGGAGTTAGAATACTTACTCCAAAATGCTCTGACATTGCTCTACATGCTGACTAACAGAACATATGAGAACAAAAGACATCAATGAAAAATCAGCACAAGCAGAAACCCTGTGAACTTGCCTCCTTGCTCATTTACCCTTCCCACTTTCCCCAGGTTTGGTCCCAAAAGGGATCCTGCAGTGATGACTGTGGGCCTTTTGTTTGGACCTTGCAAGTCAGATTTGGCCTAAAGCCTGTTGTTTGAAGAGCCCAGCACTACAAACTGAAACAATTGATTCAGTACGTGTGTTGTTCACTGATGCATTTACCTCTCTAGATCACAGCTCCCTGCTTGGTGACTCATAGCAAGTCCTATAGATGGCTAAATTGGTTTTCTTGGTGATTTTCAGTTGTGCAGTTTTTCTTGCCAGTAAGATCTTTGACGATAACCTGGAGAAGAAGCTAGCAGAGACACTCTTGTGTTGTCGCCAGCTGCAAAATAGGGCTCGAGAAATATCTCCTTTGGAGAACTAATGGTGCCCTTCAGAGATTAAAGGGTCAATCTGTACCATATAGTTGCTGTCCTAGATCAGGCCTTTAACAGGTCTCTGACGGCAGAAGAGCTATCCACGGCAGAAAGCAGCAGGAGTGGTAAGAGGAGCACTCATCGGCTAACAGAAGTTTGGGATTCTTTTGAGCAGAGACGGGGGGTCCTGTTGCCTACTAAGTAAAATAAGCACAACCCTGTCACTCGTCCCAACCCTGCCTGAGCAGAGCTGTATATATTTCAGCATTCTTCCTCTACAAATTCCTTTCAAGTGTACTCAGTATTCAGTAAGAGACTATGCACATCTGCTGTTCCATGAAGCAAGTTTAATTGCCGATGGGATTTTTTCCCACTAGCGTTTCAACCCATCTGCATGTTGCGATTACTGAAGCCTAATTTTGTTTTTGTCTACTTCAACCTTTTCAAGTGATATTCATTAATCCCATCTATGGCACCTCTAACATGTGGGAAATCTGCCTAGAGTAATTACAAAGTATTTCCTCTGCACTTAGTTCTCATATAAGAGCATGGGAAGATAATGAAGGCTGATTGTAGTGTCATCATTCCATTGAGGAAATGAATGATGCTGTTCAAATAACAGCTGGCTTGTTACATAAAAGAAATGACAGATCAGAATAATAAAGGCAAACTCCCCTTTTACAGATCATTCTAATTTGAAAGTCTCAAATAATTGCCTGGAATCCTGGAAATACAGAAAATAAATAAAAAAAGGTCCTTAAGTTTGCTCTCTGTATGGTTGTGTGTATGCATGTATATATATATTTACACACTTATACATACATGCCTACAAACATATAGTATTTTTCTTTTTATTATTTTTGCATATGAGAGAGAGAGAGAGAGAGAGAGATATTTATGTATTTACGTATTGCAGTGAGACAGCAAGAAAGATCACCAAGAATAGTATTTTTTAATCTGGAATATCCATCCTGGAAATTAGAATACAATTTAGGGAAATTTCTTTTTATTGTTAACTGACCTGAAGTGGGCATTTAGGAATGTAAATGATATGTATTATAATTGAATTTAAGGTGCAATGGGAGTTTCACCATATAATAATAATTTACACTACAGTGCCTTTATAAAAAATCTTGTGAGGCCTTTAACCTCCAGCATATATATATGAAAAAACCCAGAGGTTTTTCTATTTTAGATATATTTAAAATATTATTTTTATATATATAAACAGAACATATATAAACATCATATATATATATATATGAAAATAGAAAACCTCAGTTGCTAAATGGTCCATTTAGAAGTGCCCACTCCTCCACAGATAAAATTTGCAGTGCTCAGCTCGTACTCTGAGAAGCCAAAGGGCTGATTTCACTGCGTCTTTCTGTCTGAGGGTGTGTTCCTAGATAGTCTTTCGGACAGACTACAACACCTCATTGCTAATTGGAGTTTGAAATAAAGGCAGGCTAATAACAACCAAAATGTGACGTCTTTCAGGTCTAAGAATTTCCTCGAATGATCCAAAGAAAACATCATTCAGCGCAAGGTGTGATCTCAAATGATACAGAATATAAAATAAAAGCTAACAACAACGTTAGGGTAAAATGAGGCACTGGGATGAAGGCTTTGAGAACAGACTTTCTCAGCAGCACCAGCTACATTCCTAAACTAGATACAGGAGACTTTAGAAAAATTCTTCACGTACTCCCGCTTTACGTTTTCAAGCTGCAGCAACTGACATAAACTGGGCTCTTGGGATCCGCAAGTAAGATGGACCCCAATAAAAGAATCATAGAATAATACCGGTTTCTAGTCCAGCCTCCCGCTCCAAGCAGCTTCTGCTGGGATAAACTCCAAGGGTGGAGACCACACAACCTGTCTGGGCAACAAGTTCCACTGCATGACTGTCCTAGTAAAAAAAGACACATTCTGTATTCATGCATTAAACTTTTCCAGTGGGGTAGCATAAGCTAAAATCAATGCTTAAAGCTTTAACAAAGAAACCCAAGTAGAACATAAAATCCTGTTAGAGAGGGCAATAAAGCAGTTTAAATTGAGTGTATACAAAGTCTTCACGAAAGGCTAGCTTCAGGAAATGGTGGAATGAAAATATAACTTGATTCAATCAGATTTTTATTATTATTCATAAATTAAGAAATAGGGATCTGTATTGCCATAGCAACAAAATACCATATTTTATTTCTATATAAATTTGAAAATGTAGTGTTTTCACACGAAATTAAAACCAGAGCCCAGGAGCACAAAAAACATTAAAGCAGTGCATTTATAATAGGAAACTGATAATTTTCTGGCCAATTGGTTTTGTCTCCAAATTAAAAGATTTTTGAAAGGGATATTTAACACTGAAGTTGATTTTTGAGAAGTATCCTTTCACTCCAGAACTAAAAAAGGTCTCAGAGCCCAATGTTTCTCTAAGAAACACACTTGTAGCTTTGTAGAAATAATACGCCACTTGATAGCCCAGGGCATAATTCCTTTTAAAAAAAAGATTGTGTAGACAGAGGTGTAAACTATGCTTCACATGTGAACTGATACTGCCTCTTGAAAATGTAGCTTCTAAAGATGTTAATCCCAGATTTGGTGAATAAATTTAGTGAAAGGCTTTTGCTGAAAGTCATTTTATACAGCAGAGAGATATCTGCATGCATTTAGAACTGGATTCAGCAATCCTGAGTTGCTAACCTCTGCACATCCTGTAAGCCCTCCAACCTGAATGACTGTTATTACCAAACTAAGCCCAACTGCAAATTTAAGGTAGTAGAGGTTGGCGGCAAAAACAGAGTGAAAGTAGTCTGCAGTCTTTTAGCTACTGGACAGCATTTGCATTTAGCATTTCAGTATCCCATTTGAATTCAGACCTCAGATGAAACTGAGTTCTTAACGGTAACTCAAAATGTCTTTTTATTAGCAGCAGACTTCTTGCAGCTCTCATGAAAGTATCAAAGCAAGGAGACTGAATAAGAACCTCTTCGACTGCTTATTCTTTTGAAGTCTGGATCTTAAACTCTGCTGCTTGTGTTAGAAATCACATCAGACTTTAAGAATTTGGAGGTGTTCAGGAAGGGATAAAAGAAGGTAATTTTCATTCAAAATTTTGTACCTGACCTGCTTTTATTGATGTCACTGGAAGTTTTCCAGACTTAAGTGTGGCATAATGTGTGCAAAGACACGATGCCAACTCTCTGTTCTGAGTGAATTTTCCCAGATGACTGGGACTCTCGTCTGAGGTACATTTTTAATTTTCAGTAAGAGGGATAGACCGCTTGTTCTTTTCTCTGCTGATTTGACAAGCATAGAAATTTTATGTTATATATTGAGTGTCATATTAAAAATTCAGAATTTAGTTCTGTTAGTGAAT
The DNA here is from genome assembly GCF_000699145.1 of Aptenodytes forsteri. Lineage (NCBI taxonomy): Eukaryota > Metazoa > Chordata > Aves > Sphenisciformes > Spheniscidae > Aptenodytes > Aptenodytes forsteri. The sequence goes on along the minus strand of NW_008795495.1, from coordinate 4,355,874 downwards.
AATTATATCAAGACCAAGAAAATTAAGGAGATAGATTTAACACATTTTATTTCTTGATAAATTTTTAAGTTTTTAACAGTAAAAAGACATTTCACTGTTATTTCAGCTCTAGCAATTAAAAGTTCTCTGAAATTTTATGCATTCATCCTCATCACATTTTTCCAGTTCTCCACATTTTCTCCATGTTTCAGAACCTAGTGGTGAGCTTAGCATATAAAAGTACAATATTTAGATAGTAATCTATGCCAAGTGGCCTTAAATTGAATGACGCTGCCAATTTTGACTGATGAAATCGCCAGCTGCTGTTGTTTCAGCAGCACATTCCTATCAGTTACAGAGCAGCCACTGGTTGCACGGTATTTCCAACTGACCAAGGAGATAAGTCTACCAAAACATTCCCTGTTTCAGCTGCTAGCAAACCACCAACGAATGCCTGACTGTCAGAGAAAAAGAAATTCATGCTGCATGCATTGCTAAATTGGTCATTGCTACCATTTCTGCACTGGAGTCAACAAGCGTGGAAAAGATGGGGTAGGGAGAGAGAAGAAAAGAGAAGCTCTTCTTTGAATTGCTTTAATTTAAATTAAACTCTTCCCAATCCACAGCTGTATCACAGTCTGGATCTGAGGGTCACAGCTGTGATATAAATCTATTATTGGACAAAGACTTTTGAAACTTTCAGTAAAATTTTCAAAGAACCTAAAAGGAATTAAGCATGCACAGCTAAAGTGAAGCAGAAATAAGGTGCTCAATTCTTTTAGGTCAAAGAAATGTATTTATTAAGCAAAAACCATACAAATATGTCTCGTTTAGGTACCAAAACAATGCAAACCTTTGATCCAAAATCCAATGCTCAGTTTTCACTTTCTTTAAAAGACAAAGTGATTTTTTACTTTGAATTTCCCTAGACACTTCTAGTCCTGTCCTTGGTTATTTCCTTCCCTGTTTGCCCTAGTCTGAGCACCTTTTTGCCTAATTCACATCTACATCCTTAGTATAAAGCATAGACACAATCTTGCTGCAGCAAGCACAAGCCAGGACTATCGCTGTCTGCATTAAGTACTGGAAGCAAAATGGCCAACATCCAGCTTGAGCAATCTGGCTTCTGGGATCCTCGGTCCTTTTCAGTAACACAATTTTCACAAGGGGATGGGCAAACTCAGGGTAGCCTGCAGCCTGTCACAGGACTCTGCCTGCAACAACAGCAATAAATCACTTTAAATTATTGCAGAAGGGAATTCCAGCCACTAGGTCCTTGCATATAAAGTATTCTTTCACCCTGGTACTTCTTCTCATGAAAGCAAGCTGCGTGTGCTGCTGAAGTATCTGCATGACTCAATGTGGGCACCTACCCTAAGGAGGCAATCTCCAGTCATGGACTCCAGAGAGACAGGGGCCAAGATTATGGCTCTTGAGATGGCAACGAGATGCCCTTGTGCTTACTTTTTTATATTAGTTGGTTCAAGTGGCACCTGCTCAGATCCCTGTTGCAGATCCCTTCACCCAATATAGGAAGCCTAGTCACAAATCTGGGGGAGGAGTCCAGCGCCTGAAACGCTGGTGCAGCAGTATGTGTTTCTGCAGCTAGAGATTAACTAGATCTTCTGCATAACAGCTGAATCCTATAGTACTCATCACAAGACTACTCAGGCCCTGATCTGCTTGAAACCTTTGAGTTTGTTACCAGCAGCTGTAAGGTTGGTCTTTTATTGAAATGTTAAAGCATCTGAGCCACTAAGGGAAGAAAGACATCCTATCCAGAGAATTGCAGAATGCATTTGATCTCCTGAGAAAATAAGATTTGAATATGATAAGGCTGAAAAGGCGAATGAGGAAAGTATGAACTTCAGGAATGAGTACGGCAATACCAAACCATCTCTTAAATACAGATACATCTAGACTGAAATCCAGTCAGCCTGACTTACAAACATAGCATGCCCATATACCGTTTCTAGCAAAACAGCCTTCCAAAATAAGAGCCTAAGTTTCCTATAAAGTTAATGAAGACAGGGAGATAACTTGAAAGGACTCCAAAGGGAGATCCTGTAACCCTAAATTTTAGCCCCTAAGCTAGACAGACAGGGGCATCTGGAGGATTCCCCTGCCCATCAGGGAACATCCCAATGTCAGACACTTAACACAGGAACACCAGATTCTTGCCTGGCATCTTTGTAGCGAATGCCACTATATTTTAAGGAGAGGCTTAGGAATATTGACCATGTGGCAAGAAAGGACTTTCTTAATTTCCTGCTGTTGTAAGCAATCACGTTGCATAATTCTCTTCAAAAATGTCAACTCCACCTTCCAACCAGTCTGATTTGGAACCCCCTTTACCAGATCCATTGCAGAACCTGCTCCTCTTGTATTTTTCTTCTAAAAAACGAATAACATGGAGACAGATAAGTGGATTACAGAACAAAGTGTGGGAAGGAATAGTAGTGGAAATTAAGAAAGGACAAGCTCTGTTCCTTTTATACCTCTTTATCTTTTATTTAAGTTTGCCTTTTAGTCCTACTGAGGTGTCCTGGTTTCGGCAGGGATAGAGTTAATTTTCTTCCTAGTAGCTGGTACAGTGTTTTGGATTTAGGATGAGAACAAAGTTGATAACGCACCGATGTTTTAGTTGTTGCTAGGTAATGCTTACACTGGCCAAGGACTTTTTAGTTTTCCATGCTCTACCGACTGAGAAGGCTGGAGGTGCACAAGAAGCTGGGAGGGGGCACAGCCAAACTGGCCAAAGGGACATTCCATACCATGTGACGTCATGCGCAGTACATAAACTGGGGAAAGCTGGCCGGGGGGGCCGCTGCTCGGGGACTGGCTGGGCATCGGTCGGCGGGTGGTGAGCAATTGTACTGTGCATCACTTGCTTTGTGTATTATTATTATTATCATATTATTATTATTATCATTTTATTTCAATTATTAAACTGTTTTTATCTCAACCCACGAGTTTTTCTCACTTGTGCTCTTCCAATTCTCTCCCCCATCCCACCGGGTGGGGGGGAGTGAGCGAGCGGCTGCATGGTGCTTAGTTGCCGACTGAGATTAAACCACGACATGAGGATTACTCAGTATATTTTCTATTTGGCACTCTGGTTGTAGTGTTCATGAAATGTGAGTTCAAAACCAAGTGGCAACACACCTGCTTAGTGTGGGATAACTAAAAGATGGATCTCAACAGAATTAACAGCAAATGTCTAAAATGCCCACGAGGGATACACCCAGATGGAAAAGCTATGTTGTGTTATGGTAACTCCCCAGTTATATGCATGTAGTATATGTAAGCTGCTGGGAAGTAATAACGAGGGAACTACATTAAAACAGTAGGACATAATCTTTAAAAATTGAAATGGGCAGTTTGGGCAAATTATAAATGAAACTTAAGGATAATTTTGTTGATATACTTTCGTTTTGACTAATTCTGTTTTCCATCCTCAGACAAAGACTATTAACAGTTTTCAAATTGGTAATGCCCAAGCCTGATTTTTTTGCTCAGCCCTACCCTCAACCTGAAGCGTAAATACTAGATGATTTTCCCCAACCAAAAAAATTGATTGTAAATGCCAAACAAAAGTTAATTGTGTGCACTTCAGGCAAATGCATTAAAATTGTGGAATTCAACAGCTAAGCCCCTTTTAGGATCCAAACATCATGCTGACAACTACCCAGCCCACAATGAACTACTTCATATTTTCGCTGTGTAACTACACACAGTACAATAGTGTATACAAAAATCCCACCCAAATGCACACCTTCACCTCAGAATTTGTCCAGCTTATGATATGCTACACTGATCTGCATTCCTTGGAAAAGGTCTTGATTTGTGAAGGGGGAGCAGTGCGTCTGCAGCTCTCCCTATGCATGTATTCCTTCTCACACGATAAGTGAATATATGCAAGCTGTGCAGCTACTCATTTCCCTCTTCAGCCTGGGCTAAGTACAGAAAGTGTTGGCTGAACATTGAACAACATGAAGTCATCTCTGAATTAAGTTACTACATTCATATGGGAAGTTACATGGTGGCATAACGGAGGTTGGGAATAGGAATAACTCAGTGGTCTGTTGATGCAGCCCTGAAAGGACAGAATAGAATAGAATAGAATAGAA
>NW_008795495.1:4350211-4351660 GCF_000699145.1 Aptenodytes forsteri | reverse complement strand
AAGCATGTTATTAAGAGCATTGTCCAAATGCCTCTTAAACACTGACAGGCTTGGGGCATCGACCACATCTCTAGGAAGCCTGTTCCAGTGTTTGACCACCCTCTCATTAAAAAAATACTCCCTAATGTCAAGTCTGAACCTCCCCTGATGCAGCTGTGAACCATTCCCATGGTTAATGTCATGGCTTACTTCCTTTGCAATTTCAAGGGTGGAATATGTTCAGCTAAACTTCATTTAGGTTTTTTTGCATGGAATTTTTGAGCTTCCTACATGTCTGCATACCTACTTTTTATACACATGCATACAGAAACACCTACAGGGTACCAAGTATGTACTTAGATCTTTGAGTGGATTATGCAATTTTAACATGTGTAGGCCATATGAAAACAAAGGGTTTAAACAGAATAATAACTTAAATAGAAAAGAAAGAATTAGGCAGAGAGAGTTCTAGAGAGTTAACAGACTGTTAGTAGCAGGTCTTTTCTTTCTTTATACACATGCATACAGAAACACCTACAGGGTACCAAGTATGTACTTAGATCTTTGAGTGGATTATGCAATTTTAACATGTGTAGGCCATATGAAAACAAAGGGTTTAAACAGAATAATAACTTAAATAGAAAAGAAAGAATTAGGCAGAGAGAGTTCTAGAGAGTTAACAGACTGTTAGTAGCAGGTCTTTTCTTTCTACTAATTTTGAAATTTTAATGAAGTGGATCAAATGAAATTTTGAAATAAGATGTCCTTCCAAGCAAATAATGAGCAAGCCTTTTGGACGGTGCTTGACAATGATTCTCTATTTTCTCCACTTCCTTTTTTTAGCATTTGAAATTTGCCAGTGAAAGTAGTACTTTGAAGAATTTCTTACAAAAAGCAACAGAAATTAAAAAATGAGAATGTAATTAAGGGGTGCATAAATATCAAGTAGAAAGAGGGAAAGAGCCACAATTATTATATTTTCCTTCACCCATTGATTATGTCATCAAAGATAATTTCTGTTTACTTTCTTCCCTTCTGTGAAACATTAGAAAATGGAGCTTCTTGCTTGTGTCTAATATATTTCACATATGAGCCATTACTGTGATGTTTCTATCGCACTTCAGAATGATTTGGAAGAAGCTGATTTCTTTTTCTGATACATAAGAATCCCCCCAGAGAGGCACGATTAGATTGCTGAGGGTCTACATAGAATCATTGAATCATTGAGGTTGGAAAAGACCTCTAAGATCATCGAGTCCAACCGTCAACCCAACACCACCATGCCCACTAAACCATGTCCCTAAGTGCCTCATCTACTCGTCTTTTAAATACCTCCAGGGATGGGGACTCCACCACTTCCCTGGGCAGCCTGTTCCAATGTTTCACCACTCTTTCAGTAAAGAAATTTTTCCTCACGTCCAATCTAAACCTCCCCTGGCGCAACTTGAGGCCATTTCCTCTCGTCCTATC
>NW_008795495.1:4344411-4346129 GCF_000699145.1 Aptenodytes forsteri | reverse complement strand
CCCTCCTCCGGCTCGGGGAAGGGGGGGCTGGGGCTCCCTCTCGCTCCCTGCGCTTTTGCTTTTCGCGGGTTTGGCCGCGGTTTTGCCGCTTCAGGAAGGGTCCCCCGGCGCGATCCTCCGCTCCGGAGCCCTTCGCCTCGGTGGCTTCGCTGAAAATCGATCATTGCTCCCTTTATCCAGGTGTTTGGAAGTTTGAATGATTCAAAAGACAGACATACTTACACTATGTTTGGGGCATAGGGAGTTAGGCAAGGAGTTACAAAAACAGATTTTAAACAACTTTCCATCTCTATTTGTATTTAACAGAGTTAAATGTGCTTTGTATAAAACAGAGTTACCAGATCTATGTCTGAGAACCTTAGTGTATGTCAAGCCTTGTTGATCTTACACCCTATGTTCAAAGTCAATTTTAAAAAAATCATTTTGTTCAACCTGCTGCCTGACTATAGAGTCTACATATTTGTCTTAAAAGGTTATGTTAGATACCCACTCGGAAAGTCTTGCAGAGTCTTAGCAATGGAAGTTCAACAGAAGGAATGGTTTCCAAGTAGTAGGAGAAGCATTAATATCTTTCTTACCCCCTGCAGAATGAGACAGCAATGTATCTTGGATGACTTGTGCAAGTCAGGTCTAAAATAAATCACAGCAACCAAAAAACTCTGTGATGTGAGCAGTGCTGGAGAAGTACTGGATATTTTTTTTTTTGTAGTTACTCTTTCATTTGAAAAAATCTAATTTGATTTTAAAGTGGTGGAGCACATTTTCGTGAAAGTCTATATAAGATTGTTAAAGAATCTATGCTTCTGTATCCCTGTAATACTTGCTATGCAAGTATCTCAATGCACCCACAGCGTAGTTACAATCAGATCCCTTCAAAATCAACTGCATGTTTCATCAGAAAAGGATAAAAAATGACACTTTCACTGATTTCTACAATTTATTCCATACTAGTAGCAAAACAATTCATTCCATACTAGTAGCATAACCAAAGAAATCAAGACGTTCTTGATGCAAAGATGCAGATAGAAAGTCAACATGCTGAATCAATCAAAAATGAGACAAAACAAGTCAGTGTGGAGCTGAACATTGAAGTTTTTCTTTGCTACAGTATCTGACAACATAATCACACTGACACCAATTCCTAAAGTCTGCACATTTCTGGGCATTAACACTAGGTTCATTTTCACTGCAAAATACTTAACAATATGATCCTATTTGTGCTTTGGTTTAAGCCATGTAGCTCCTCTTCTTGCAACAGTCCAAAACAGAAAAAAACCCCTTCATATTCTTCTTTCTCTTCATTATCTCAGAAAATTTCATAAGGCTTCATATTAAAGTTACTGTCTTAAGGCTATCAGACTGCTTATCCACCCCAAAAAATCATCTCATGTCCTCAGCTAAAAATCTTATTAAACATAATGAAGCAGAAATCAATCCCTTTATGAAGTACAGATACATTTTTCACAAAAAAAAAAGTACCTCATGGTGTTGTGCCAAATAATATGTATAACTGTTACTTTGCAATTTCCTTTTTTGTACAATCACAGAAGAATTTATGTCAGAAGAAACCCCTGAAGACCATTTTGTCTGAAAGAGGACATAGCTCCAGATGTGGTCTGACAAGTGCCAAGCAGAGGGGAATAATCGCTTTCTTAGACCTTGTCGTGGTTTAACCCCAGCCGGCAACCAAGCACCACACAGCCACTCACTCATTCCCC
>NW_008795495.1:4308446-4344339 GCF_000699145.1 Aptenodytes forsteri | reverse complement strand
GCACGCCAGCAAAGCAAAACAAGGAATTCATTCCCTACTTCCCCTCGGCAGGCAGGTGTTCAGCCATCTCCAGGAAAGCAGGGCTCCATCACGCGTAACGGTTACTTGGGAAGACAAACACCATCACTCCGAACGTCCCCCCCTTCCTTCTTCTTCCCAAAGATTTATTTGCTGAGGAAGACGTCGTGTGGTATGGAGTATCCCTTTGGTCAGTTGAGGTTGACTGTGTCCCCTCCCAACTTCTTGTGCACCCCCAGCCTACTCACTGGTGGGGTGGTGTGAGAAGCAGAAAAGGCCTTGACTCTGTGTAAGCACTGCTCAGCAATAACGAAAACATCTCTGCATTATTAACACTGTTTTCAGCACAAATCCAAAATATAGCCCCATACTAGCTACTATGAAGAACATTAACTCTATCCCAGCCAAAATCAGCACAAACCTACTGTTTATGCTCTCACTAGCATAGCCCAGCATGGCTAGCCTTCATTGTCATAAAAGCATGGTACTCACTCACATTCGTTTTGCTGTCCACAAGGACCTCAGGTGCTTCTCAACAATGCTGTGACCTAACCAGTCAGTTCCCAGCCTGCACTGCTCAATGAGGTTCTTCTGCTCCAGATCTAGGACTTTGCATCCATCTTTAATGAACTTCTTGAGGTTCTTGTCAGTCCATTCCTTCAGCTTGTCAAGATTCCTACAAATGGCAGATGTTCTCACCAGCCATTCACCCCAATTTTGTGTCATCCATTAATTTTTTGAGGGTACATTCCTTCCCACAGTCCAGATTGGTAATGAAGACATTAAAGAGTACTAGGCCCCACATCAACCCCAGCGAATACCGTATTTCACTGGCTACTGGTTAGACTTTGAACAATTGACCAGTAACTCTTTGAGCCCAATGGTCTAGTTATTTTTTCAACAGCTTGAAGCCTAGCCCATTCACCCCACAGTCTATAATTTGGCTATAAGGATGCTATGGGAGACCATTTCAAAGGTCTTGGAAAGCCAAGGTAAATGATGTGCACTGCTCTCCCCTCGTCCACAGAGCCAGTCATTTCATCACAGAAAGCAACCATGCCGATCAGACATTATTTGTACTAGGAAAATCCATGTCCGCTGCTCCCAATCACCTTCTTGTTCTTCATTTGCTTGGAAATAGCTTCCATGAAGACAGTCCCCATAACTGTCACAGGAACTGAGGTGAGGCTGACCCTCCTGTAGTTACCTGGATCCTCCTTCTTGTTCTCTTCCTGAAGGTGGACAGTCTTCAGAAATTTCCCCTGATTGCCAAACCCTTTGAAAAAACATTACATATAGGCCTCATAGTAATATTGACAACACCTGAGATTCATCATGTTCAGTTCCACTGGCTTGGCTATTTTCAGTTTGCTCTAGCTCGTTCCTCCTCCGCTGCAGGTAGCACTTCTCTCTGCCTCATTGTGCTACTAGGCACAGAGATCTGAGATTGACAATAAAGACTAAGACTTACTTGCCAGAACAGAGCAAGGCAAAGAAGATATTGAGTACCTCCACCTTTTCCATGTCATTCATCATCATCATACACGACCCCATTCAGTAGCAGACCTCAATTTCCATGGTTTTCTTTTGCTGCCAAAGTACCAATAGGATCTTTCTATTTGTGCTTTATGTTCCTCACTAGTTTCAGCTGCAGCTGAGATTTGACTTTCCTCATGTCGTCCTTGCCTGCCTGGTCAGTTCACTCAGGAGGTACCCTTTTAGTCAAGTTGGTTTTCTGCTCAACTGTCTGCACATCAAGATGGACTGCTCTTGCACTTTGAGGAGGTTGTTCCTGAAGATCAACCAGCAATCTTTGGCCGCTTTAAGCCTCACAGCAGCCTCCCATGACTATCTGCTCCCTGAACAAGCTTTCTTGAAGTTCACTGTCTTGAAGTACATGGGCATTATTCTGATAGATGCTTTCCTTCCTTTCCTCAGGTTCTTCAGGTCTATCATCTCATGATCACTGCAGCAAAGGCTACCGCTGGCTATCGCATCCCCTCAAGCAGATCCAGCAGAGCACCTCTCTGCCAGTCCATCCAGCACCCCTGTCACAAAATTACCTGTAGACCTCTCTTGACTTGTTTCTAGCACTCATCCCTCCTCCCAACAATAGATAATAGAAGGAATAGGGTTGCAAAACTTCATTCACCTCTGATTTTTCTAACTCAAACACATCTGAAGTTGCCTTTGCCATTTTTATGCAACAGAATCTTACATGGAGTATCAGATTTCCTTATTGAATTCTTTAGTTCACATGTTTACGTGTAATGTCAGTTTGGGCGGTATGGTTCAGCTCAATCAAAAATTACATTTGATGCAGTAATTCCTGGAAGTGAAAGTCCACATCACATGGTGTTAATGAGAAATCAAATGAGGTGAGTAGAATGATACCTTGCAGCCTTAGAAGTCAATTACTTGGAGGACACGGAGAAATGATTTAGTTAAAATAAGAATCCTTTTGGCCTTCCAGCAGTATTCAAGCCCAAACTCAAGTGAAATCAAAAAGCATTATTTCTTTTCTTTAATATGAGCACTGCTTTATTCTTGCCAAAATCTAAAGAAAAGCTATCAATCGTTTATGAAAAATATTGAATGTCTCGTATATTTCTGGTGCAAATGAAGGTAGTCAGAAACCTGAGAAAAAAAACTCTCAAGTGTTCTCACACAATCCTCTGCATTGTTGAGTGCTTATCCTAACTCAGTTATAGGTTTAAAGGGAGCAAAAGGTAAAGGAATGTAGTTCTACTAGCATTATCCAGCGTGACACATTCCCATTTAAGCTAGGCGGCTACAGCACTGTGATCATATAGACCCCACTACAAGACACCAACTTACCTGTACTGCCAATTTGCATCCACAGACATTTTATTGTTTCAACATTTGGCATTTGACTCATGCTGTTAATTTATTTCTCACACAGAACTTTGCAGATGCACCTTTGATCAAAGTATAAAGGCCATCCCCATTGCAATTTCTCCTTGGTTGTGTGCTTTCATGATAGTTCCTTTTTTCTCCTTTCAGAAAAGAAGCTTAATGCACAGTAGATTATCCCCTTGCTAAATTTATGGGCTTTAGTCTTAGCCTTTGTGAAACTGAAATTTCATCTCAACTGCAGCATCCCTCATCTACAAACATAATCAGAGATGTGCTGCTTTAATGTTCTGTTGATACCAGAAAAATGAGAACAATGACCTTTGTGTTAATTAGTTAGCCCAGAGAAGCTACTCAGGTGGAAAGTGTGGAACTTAGCATGGCACAAGTTACATATTCTACCCATATCTTATGTTAATTATGAGCTCAAATAAATGTTGCTGTACATGCTAGTAGCCTTCTAACTCCTTCATTTTAGTTCGGACAGGCATATATTTCCTCTCAAATATATATTTTTTTTAATTCAGGTGAACTAGAGCATTGGAAACTGATCAGTGGATTGTGTACTTGGTGCTGAGTGATTCACTATGCTATTTTCTTCTTTCTCAAGATACTCTTGTGACACATTCCCTTTTTATTTTTTGATAATATAAAGAGTTAAGCCATTATCCATGTCATTACAATAAAAAACCGTTTCATAAACATGCAAATTGGATCTTATCAACATGCAAATTGTGCCTTTTCAGATACCTCAGCAGTGTATCTACCTGAACTATAACAATAAAATTGCAGCACACTTCTAAATAAGTACAATTGTCAGATTCTCCACTCTCGGCCCCTACCCTTACAAAGAAAATGTCCAGAGTCTAAATGCTATTCTTGGCCAAGTCACTGGTTCCTTAAGACCCTTCAGTGGTGACCATTTTGCTCTGAGAATATATTATCTTGAAGTTATTACTTGAAATGTTATTTGGCAGTGAAGCTAACAGACAGATTGTCAGGTAAGACTGATGCTGTCAGCCTGAAAACACAGTCACACAGCCAGTACTGCACAGATACAGAGTTGAAACTGCATGAGCTTCCACTGCAACAGGACCTGTCAATCTGTCACATGTCACCTGCTCTGATTAAAGGTTTTGGGAGCAGGTGTCTGAAAATGCAGCAAAGGTAATGATGCAAAAATAAAAACCTGACTGATGTGTCCACCACAGAATGGTCAAGGGCAACAAAGCTGGTTTAAAAGCTTGTTTATCTGCATGTTCTCATTAACCAGATGGTTTTTTGGTGGAAGTTGCCAAAAAGGTCTCTTTTGACTCCCTATTTCCTCAGAAAACACATATATGTCATCAATACAGACACTTCAGGTCCTTCATCTGCCACCTTTGTTTAATAAAAAAATTTTAGGCTAGAAAAAACGAATAACTTCTTCACTTTATTAAAATGTGGGAAAACATATTTTCTGCTCTCTTTCTCAGTTTTCAGAAATTTGTCTGTATCAGGATTACATTTTGTCTCCTCTCCAAAAGAGGTCTTCTACCAATAGTCTTAGAGAGGGCCCTTCAGTGAAAATAATCCCTAGAAACTTTGGCTCTAAATCACAGAGCTCTGTGGATGACTTGCAATAAATAGCGGGAAGATCAAAGGAGGATTAGAGGCTGGCTGTGAAGAACATGAGCAGGAATGACAAAAGGAAAGGCACCAGTGTTAACTTAGCTATGTTCCCACTGTGAAAATAATAAAGGAAGAAAACCCTTCACCTTATTAAAATTTGTTGGATTCATTGCCTAATAGAAGAGTTCCTTGTATTCCTGTGTTACTATTGTCCTGTTGTCCTGTACACCAGATAGGAAGAGACTCCTGCAGAGCTTTTCATGCTCATGGATGAGTAAATTATATGTCCTAAACTCAAAGAATAGGCAGCAGGAATTTTAAATGTTCTGTTAAATATAGTGACATCTTAAGATTTAGAAAAATACACACATAACACAAAGTAGAAAACCAGACCTTCTCCGTAATTATTATTCTCTCCTTGACTTTTTCTCTTTCTTCCTTACACAGCTGGGTTTGTTCCAGCTTCCTCTAAGGCACATTTTGCCAAGGTGAAATAAGAAATAGCAACTTTGTTCTTTAGATTAATGAACACTGACTAGCATTTTCCCTTCTTTTCTTGTCTGCAGAACTAGATAATGCCTATTTTAAGGTCATCTTTATCTTTTAATCTATACTTTCACAGTTGTGTGCTTCAGGACTTGATTCACAGTAAAATGGGTTTGAGTTTAGACCTGAGTACTATGAGATGTGCTGTCATGCATTGCTATTAAATTTAGGTGATTAACACATTATATTTTGTCCTCTGACTTACCAGTTCATGGTGATAGCCTCCTACTATGTGTGGCCAATTTATGTACCATGATCCTTTCTGCTCACAACAGGGTACCAGGGTGTGATAGATCATGACTGTATGCAGTCTAGGACTAGTGGCTAGGGTAAGCATAAAATAATAGGCTCATCAGCTGAAGCTCCCACATGGCTCACATGACCAAGTTTCCTTTCTGTGGAAAATGGAGCATAGGGAAGAGAAGAAGAGGGGGAGAAAAAGGGTGAGGAGCTGTGATCAGGGCAGAATCCCACACTTGTGAACTGGGAAGTTCCCCCAGGCCGCCTAACATAGACAAAATTCTCACAAGGCCCAAGGTAAGCATATACAATACCTGACCGAGCACCTCTCTATGTACTTCCTACATCAACTTTCATCTGAGGATCCAAAAATTTGTTAGCAAGGCAGTCTTTGTCTCCTTAGCAAAATGGGAAGCTGGAACACAATGAAGTTAAGCGATTCCTAATCATTGAACCACTTATCTTTATTGCTAAGATCAAAGATAGTAGAGTAGTGGGATAGCTGGGACTAGAAAGTAATGATGAAATGATGAGTTCACAGAAATTAATAATTTTCCCTTTGACTTCAGCAACCGACCAAACAGTCAGGATTTCAGCTCAAATCTTTGACTGACCGACTGCTGCCTTGCATCACGACAGAGCCTCATTCCTCTGATGGGGGCTGAGAGATCTCCTCCAAAATATTTTCTTTCATGATGATGTCAAAGAACAGAGGAAACTAGGAACTCAGAAACAAAAAAGTGCTCAAGTGCTGTGTTTGAAATATATTGATTTATGCCAAGAAATTCTCCTGAAGTTCATCCAAGCCTTAAGCCATTTCACTGCACGTAGACCTTGCAACTCATAAAATGCAATTGCTGGGAAATGTAAACTCTGCCCGACATCAGTAAGACTATTTAAGTGGATAAGGACTGTCAAATGCAGTTAAGCTTGATTCTGTAATGATAAGAACTTAAAATCAGCCAAACCACGTCATACCAGAGATCCATCCAACTCAACACTCTGTCTTGAAAAGTGGCTTGTAACTGATGCTTGGGAAAATGGGCACGCATAGGGTAAAGGTTCCCTTGATACCTCAGTGACTGTTCACTCAACTCTTGCTTAGATTTTGGCTAAGCCAGCTCATGCTAAGGCCTGATGTATAGTGGGAGCAGCGCCATTAGGTCAAAGCGAGAGCACCATGTAGGCAGGACAGGTGGCCAGGAGGGCCGTTATGCAGCCATGCTCACCTGCAAGTTGCTGTCTCTGGCAGCCATTATCATTTGTCTGGCAGTTTCCTCAGAATCCACTAACTTGTGGAAATGGTATAGACCAAACCTCCAAGCTGGAAGGTGTAAAACATCAGCTTTGCAGGGGACACCTGCACCATGACAGAGGAGGAAGGATGAGCACTCTCACCGTCGGCTAGGTAACTAATTCTTTTCTTTTGCTCATAGGTGCACGATAGTAAGAGTTACGGGTTATAAGTTATGAAATCTTATGACTTGAATGGTGAGTAAGTGAATTGTGATAGACTAGTTTGGGCAATAGGGGATTGAGCCCCTGTTTGTCTTGTTTGATTATTATATTTCTTAATAAGCTCATGAAAAAAAGTTTAACACAGAGTACTCACCGTCGGCTAGGTAACTAATTCTTTTCTTTTGCTCATAGGTGCACGATAGTAAGAGTTACGGGTTATAAGTTATGAAATCTTATGACTTGAATGGTGAGTAAGTGAATTGTGATAGACTAGTTTGGGCAATAGGGGATTGAGCCCCTGTTTGTCTTGTTTGATTATTATATTTCTTAATAAGCTCATGAAAAAAAGTTTAAATCACAGAGTACATTGTCCTGTAAATTTGAGAGATCCGAACAGACCTTGGCATACCTCCCATTTGGCTTTAAGAGTGCACTTCCTACACCAGAGATTGCATCCAGATAAGAGTCTTAAACAGGTGCTGAAGTATGCGAACCCATTTTGGCCTCCACAATATCCTGTAACAATGAATTACGCAGTTTAATTATTTATAATGTGAAAATAATCTCTCTGGAGAGAAAGCAATAGTGTAAGTGAATTGTAAGGCAGCTTGCTCAGTCAGACATGCTGCGGATCATGTTGCCGTGCCAGGGCCGTGATAAATACCCCAGACAGTGATACTGAGAATGAAGGATACGCATTAGCAACGAGCTAGTTCCACTTCCTTGCTATTAGTAGCTCACTGAAGTGTGATGGGAACCACACCTTGTATATCCCAATAGGACTTACACCACAAGGAGAAACAGGGGGAGACATCGCCAGAAGAGGTCTCAGCCCGCAACTGTGGTTATGTCATTAAAATCAACAGTGACTTCAAGCACACTGCTCAGCAAATTGTTCCACTAGGCAGCTCAAGAAAATTATCTGAGGATCTCTTCAGTTCTGCGAACAGAAACATGACCTGGTAGAGTAACAGCAAATGCTGCCTATTTTCTCTGTTACAGGTTTGAGAGAAATTATTATGGCTTGAAGTAGAGGCATTTCCTGGTAGATTGTCCAGGGAATGAAAAGTGACAGAGAATTTTGACTTCTTTGTATGCTGGCAGCCATATAAGAGATTTATAATGGAACAAAAGGTATTTTGATCTCTTTACTGCTCCTCATACAGTAGGAGGTGCAGTCTTAGGAGACAATAGTATTAGAAGGCTATCAAATAGAGAAAAAATGTTTAAAAGAAGGTAATTCAGGAAGTAAATGTTTCTTCACCTCACCTTCCAATTCTTGCTACAATTAGATAGCTACGTGACACACATATTCAGAATCTTAACAATTTTTTCCCTGTGACATTGTTGTAAGATGCATAAAAACTCTATGTACTCTTGCTGTGAAAAAAAAAAAATCATACAAAAACAAACCTGCAACTTTGGAAAGGGCAGGTAAGCAAATCTGTGGTTACCAATTGAATTGGGATCATACCAGGAACTTATAAAGGATTGTCCTGATCTTTCCACACTACTGGGAGCTGATGCTTGTTACTTTGTCAGAGAACCAGAATTTAAGTTAGTCAGTCAGGTTTGTTGGTATGACAAATTTTGCAGGTTGACTCTGTACATATTATTCACCTGTGTTTGTCATCGGGCTTTTAAAATCACAGGGTTTCTGTGTGATATCGCATGAGATGGCTGACCTAATCTAATAGCTTCCTACTGATAGGTGGACTGCCCCATAAAGAAGGGGTTGAGGGGATCAGAGGGAGTTCAGCTCTTGCTCCTGCTCCTGTCTTTCCCCTGTCAGACCAACTGCCAAGCATGGATAACCCCTTTTACCTCTGTGGCTATGTTGCATTGCATTGCATTGCTGTGATCATCTGGACAGAATCTGCAGCGAACCTTGCAGTTGCAACCCAAATGATTTGGGCACAGGCAAAAAGGAAAAGGAAAACCAGAGGGGTAAGGCAAGTAGCAGATATCACTGACAAATAAGCTCCCCTGGCATTGTAGTTTAAATTTTTGTACTTTGGTCCCAAGTTTTTGTTTGGTTATTAGTGGCTTTCCTTGCCGCCAGCAGTTCTGACTGTCTGCTCTGAAGTCTCCAATTCTATGTATCTCTGAGACTGTTCAGAGTTTGTTTAATCATTTGTAGCTCCTTAGTTGTTTGTAAGGAGACAGGAGGCCATAGCAATGTCAAAAGGATTTACTGAAATACACAGAAAGAGCAAACAATCTATTCAAGCCAATAAAATGTCACAGTATGACCCACAACTAGCAAGCAGAGATTTACATTTAAATTGATACTTCATTTAAATTGATACTTAATTCTGTAACAACAAAATATTCAACCCTTCTCAACTGCAGTCCCAAACATTCAGCAAGGGCAAAATAATCCATGTAGATTAAGAGCTTCCTTCACATTCCTGCCGGATTTTAAAACACAAACACAACAGCTTTCAAATGCCTGTGGCAGAGTTGTACAACTCACTCAAATCAATAAAACTACTAGATTCCAGAAGCCACAGCAATGTCTCATGTAAATGAACTGATCTTAGCAATTGGGTGTCGTGACACAGGTTGTATGTCTCTCTCTGAGGGCAAGGTTCTTTTGCAAATCAACAAAACACCTTCTGCAAGTTCTGGAGCCAGCTATTAGCCAGCCTGTATCCATAAAAAAATCTGACTTCATCTCATCTTTTTTCTTTTGTCCAGAAAAGGTGAAGTGCATTTGGAGTCTTAGCAGGAAGTGTAGGATGGAAAGGGTTACTCAGAGCTGTCTGAATATTCCTTCATGTCCTCTCATTCAGGACCATTCAACAGTTTTGTAAATTCTGTACCTTATTCATATCAGCAATTCCTAACATGAAGTATTGGGTTGCAGTCACATGGTGTTCCCCAAAAGACATCTGTTGCTTTTTCTTTTACATAAACAGTAAAAGTTTAAATCACTTTAGCAGTCTAACTGCCCTGGCCATCATGAGAAAAGGAAAGATGTTCCCAGTGCATCCCATGACAATTCTTGGGGTGTCTTAGTTCTGTGTGGCACTGTGAAACCTGAGAAATCTGTATCTGTACATGTACCTCACTGAATATACCTAGTGTACACCCAAATACTTGAGCCAGGATAGGAAAAAATTCCAGCGTACAGCAAGTAAACACAGATAACCAGAGCTCAGTGCACAAGCAGGAGTAGTTTGCATTCTTTATTTCCTATGTCCCTAAGCAAAGATATTTATCAAAGTAGCCATAATAAGTAGCTGTAACACATATTTATTGTCTCCTCAATACCACTAACAGCATGTTTTCAGACTCTCTTTTTAGAAAGAAAACATAAGATAATTTAATTCCTTTGGTATTTTTTTGCATTTTTATGTAATTTTGGTTGCCAAAAAGAAAAGTAATTGCTACTATTCTTCCTGGGTTACACGTAACTGTAAGTTGCTGGGTTTGCTTGTTTTACATTACCAGGAACTATAAATCTGGGAAGAGTTTACTGAGATTCACTAGCAGGCAACAACAGTATCTCTGTTTGAACCCAAAAGCAGAGGAGTTGGCAATTCCAAAAAAGATGTCATCAAGATGCCTCACTTTTCCCCTTTTTTTAATATTTTATTTTCTTCTTGTTTTCATCCAGTCAAAGCCATTGCAGTTTAAAAAGGCACAGTGGTCCTATTCAGATTAGAAAAAACATCCATCCTGCCTGGCTGTCTAGGAAAATGGTACTTGCAGCAGCAATTACAAGGATGATTTGGGCTTTTTCTCTAAGGGAAGCAAAGCTAGCTCTTGTCTGGCTAAATAAGGCAACGTGTTCCTTTTTTTTTTAAAAAAAAAAGACACAAATAATGTTATTATGCTGTAAACATTTCTAGAAAGCTGCTCTGATTGCCTTAATGTGTCTCGCAGCAGGCAGTGAGGAGGAATTTGTAGGACCTACAATAAGTTTGCCCAGACACACTCGCTGAACAAATGAATCCCTGCTAGTGGTTGGGGGAAGCGGCAGATGACTGCACAGCTGATCCAGCACATGGTCTGCTATAAGGAGCCATGCTGGCTGAGATGTTAAAATCACACTTCTCTGCCTGAAGAAGCCTATCCCGTATTCAGATGGCCTTTGCCTGCCTCAATATCTAATGAAATTTTTGGGACAAATGACATTGGTTTCTACTAGTTAAGAGCTTAGCTTAGCTTAGCTTAGCTTCTGTGATATTACGGTCAGGCAGGGAATAAGACATGCTAAGTCCTGCAAGATTTCAACCTGGGCTTGCAGCTATCACTCAAGTCGGACTCCAAAACTTAGAGCAGGCTTCTCATTTGGCATTGCAGAGCTTTCACTCTGCACCAAATCCTGCTTGCCTACAATTCCTGCATGCAGCCAGGTACATTTTCTTTCATCTGTTGTGAATGACATGTACGTACCTCTGGTTTATGCATGTTTGGCAGTTCTCTGCATCATCATATATGAGATGGTGGGTGTCCTTACTGGCAACCTGACTG
This sequence comes from Aptenodytes forsteri, assembly GCF_000699145.1. Taxonomy (NCBI): domain Eukaryota; kingdom Metazoa; phylum Chordata; class Aves; order Sphenisciformes; family Spheniscidae; genus Aptenodytes; species Aptenodytes forsteri. The sequence goes on along the minus strand of NW_008795495.1, from coordinate 4,333,110 downwards.
CAATTGTAATGCCAAAAAGGAAGACCCTGGTGGCAGTCATCCTTCCAAGGGGCAGGAAGTTTGTGCTGGGAAGTAAAAGTCACATCTCGGTGAAAAATGAAACTAAAGAACAGCCAACAGCAAAACATGAGTAGTTCCATCCTAAATAAAAACAGGGTCTTTGTCAGAATCTACTGGGAAAAAAAGGAACTACAAAAGATTTTGATTAAAGGAACATAAAATAGCAGGGGGCAATGGAAAAGCAGAATGTGTCAGAGAAGTAGTATTGCTGTTAGCACCAGATCTGAACTTTCTAGGCAAATGAGCCTGGCCTCACTTCAAGACGTCGGGCTCTTGAGAGAACATGGTGTCCAGCCACATTGTTTTCAATATTTTACAAATGGGGTGGAGTTCTAAAAAATGAACAACTGCTTTGTGAACCTGAACAAAAGGAGATGAGAGCCAAATTTGTTTGGAATAGCTGGTCCTAAAAATGACTTTACAAGCACTTTTACTTCCCTCTTTATAAAAAATTCCTGATTCTACGTGAAGTATTTTAGCATCCAATTTTCCAGTGCTTACTGGAAATCTATGAAAGTCAATCTGCAAGGACAGATAGTGGCCTTTTACACAAGTGCCTTTAGCACTTTCCTGCAGCTAGGGATTTTTTTATCCAAACTTTGACCCCAATGAGTCATTTCTATCATAAAGCAAATTATTCCCTCCTTCAGAAAAAAAAAGAAAGAATAAATCAGAAGTATTATAGCATCTAGGAAGCATCACTGTCTTCTTTGTAGAGCTGGCCTGAAGCCTAGGGGAGGTTGTTTCAGGGAGATCAAAGCACTTGGGACTTACAAGTAGTATTCAGAGGCGAAATCAGATGAGTGAGTCAGCTGCCTTTGAAAAAGGATACACCGGCACGGATAGGGCCATTCCCGTTTTTCAGTAATAATAATAAGAAGCAAAAACATATCAGTAAGGTGGCAAATAACAGTTCTCCCAACAAACAGCTCTGGCAAACCACTGAAGTGAGGGATATCCATTTAAACAGCTACCTTTTTGTCACTGGCTATGAGGTGTGTTCCTAATGTAGGGTGCCAGAACTGATAGCTCCTGACTTTTAGTGCATTTTCACTCAGGTGCAAATCTTTTTTTCTCTCAGGGCAAATATACCATCTCACACTAACGCAACTTCTGCTTCATTCTTCTTACAGCTGTAAACCAGGGTAAGATTTATTTAAAGACATAACTACAGTATTTGATTACAATTGTCTCTAAGGCTTTTACAGAGAGAAGACCAAAGATTCACTGTCTTTAAGGATAGCAGGCTAGCTCAGTTCATAGGTACTAGCCTGAGCTATGGGAGATGTGGCTTAATTTATATGTTCCACTTACACTTCCTGGGTGAAGTGCCGCAAATCTTTCAAATGTATGGTGTCAAGAATCTTTACTACTGAAGTGGTAATTAAAGCCATCCTGTCTTCCACGAGAGCATGATGACAAAAATAGAGGTTGTAATACCTTGGATACCATCATAAACACTTTGCATAAATTTAATGCTACACAACCTAACGGGCATTTGGAACTGCTCCCTGTTCACTGAGCCAAGTGAGTGTTTGATTTTAGTTTTGCCACCAAAAAGATATGGTGTTGCCAAAGGCAAAGCAGAGCACAGGCCTCTTCAGGCAGCAGTAAAACAACCCCCCATCCTAACATTTTTGTTCAAAAAAAGAAAATATCCAGAAACAAAAAAGAAAGATTGTTTTTCGAGCAGCTTAGCTATAACTAGTTGAAGAGCTAAAGACTACGAAGATGTGTTGGTACAACTGCATTATATAACACTATATAAGATTGAAACTACCTTTCATTAATACAGGGGATGTATTTTTAGGTGGCATGATTCACTGCATAACTATGACAACACACTTCAAACATCTGAAAATAAACCGATATTCCTATAAACTGCTTCAAAGCAAAAAAGGGCAGAATTCAGGCTTTTCATAGTAGACATTGCAACTCAGCAGGGCCCAGGCTGATTTGCAGAATTTGGAACAACTCTCCCTGCCTTAAGACATCCCATGGGTGTCTGTATTTACTCTCTGTTCCTACCTGCTGGTCTCAAAACCAATGCCAAAGATCCTTAGCCTATTTGTGATCTGTAGCTAAAAAACACATGGAAATAAAATTTACAGCATTCATGGTTCATCTAAAGTATAATCACTTCTGCTCATTAAGAAGGAACATATTTTTGTCTATTTTCATGAAAACAAAATAATATAGTATCAGCTAGGGTTGCTGACTCTAGCTGACAAGGCAAAGGACTAAACCAAGATCTGTTGTCTCAATAAATATGTAAAACCACAGAGGAGAAAGATTAAGACAGTCTGGTTTTCATCAGTGAAAGAGAGCACTTATTCTGCCAGAATTTCACTTATCCCACCTTCAGCTACGGAAATCACTCCTTTTGTTTGTTACACCATACGCCCGGGCACAGCAGCATGTGCTCCTGGGCTTCACATTCTTGAAAACAGTCTGTGTGGTTCATCAGAAATGTGATAGAAACGTGAGAACAGCTATAGGGACAGCAAATGGCATTTAGTCCTGCAAATTCACCATGCACCCCAGCAGAAGTATGAAGCCAAGTGAGCAGCTCTGGACTGGGCTTCTTGACTAAGCCATCACCCTAGGGAGGAGCATAGCTATTTCCATGCCCTTGCAAAGGGGATGCCTTGCTCCTTTCTGTTTCCTTCTGACATTGCTCAAGACAAAAATCCTTGTGATCAGGTCATTTGCCAGTGTGCAGCCATACTGTAAAACTCCCATACTTTGGATCTCTGTTATCACAGTTTGTCACTTTTTCTTGGGTAAATGATAAAAATATAATTATGATTATGCTATATAAATAAAAATAGATTATTTTAGAAAAGATTTTAAGGAAACCAGATAAGCACTGGTTATAGTCAACCAAAATTTCATCTGCCCAAATTTAATAATCTAGGTAACTTAAAATTACATACCCAAACCTAAGCTTGTAACTCTAGATTCACTTTATAGTCAATGAGGGATAGCTACATTTCAAAGGTGATTCAACTCATCATAAAATAAGAGTTTAATGTGAATATTCCTCTGGAGGTGTCTATATCTCTCAAATGACAAAATAGCCTAGGATGACTAACTTAGAATTGTGTGTCTAATTTTTAGACTCTTACATTTTGGCAGATAGATCCCACCATGAGTACGCTAATGTAAGGCATCTATGACAAGCACTATTAAGACAGCAACTTGGATAAAAAGAATTTGAAAGAAGTTAAATGATACTGCAGTTCCCATTACAGCAATGTTTTTCTCCTGCAATCATTTCACTACCCATCATAAATATTTCTTAGTGATATCTCCTGAAATGGAGTGCACATGCACCTGGCGCCACCAGCTGAGCTGTACAGCCCATGATCTTTTATGTAAAATGTCATAAGCATCAGATACAACATCTTTACAGTACTTTTTAGCATGTTATTAAGGCATAAAGAGCCTATGATACAATGTGGAAAAGATTGTGTGGCCATGTTGGTGATGACGACTTTTATCTCCCTGGCACTCAAGCATCTTGATTTTAGACATTCATAAATAAATCTCAAAGAATACACTAAGAAAAGACAAAAGGAAAGTGAGTATTATATTAAATTGTCTGTAAAACATTACAGAACATTATATCAAAACCTAGAAAACAGAGTTGTAATCCAAACCCTCAACTCACAAATGCAGGGTGATTCTGCTGCGTCTAAACCTAAATCTAAATCTAAACATAATTCTAATTCTAAATCTAAATTTAAATGTAAATACAAATCTTTCATAGTCCAATCAAAAATGAAAAGGTTATCACACTTTCTAGTATTAATCATAGCAATCTCACTGCTATTATTTTGAAAGGAGCTGTGAGAGAGGAGTAGAATGTCATTTTGCCCTATTTAATAAGACCATGAAGGCCAAAGATTATGACAACATTTGGTAGAGAGGCAAGGTTTTGGTTTCTATTGTATATACCAATGTTAGTGGCCTTGAATATAAACACAAGGAACTGGCATTGTTCAATTCTAAAGAAAGAAAATTATAATACTGGTATTACTGAAGCTCAGAGTCGTGTGCCTGGAATGTTAAAATACCCAAGACACATTATTTATACAGCATACCGTGTGCGAGTGAAATCCTAGCATTGGCCCTGACACTAGACAGCACTGACACAATTGCCAATTAAGATCTGAAGGCAGATGCATTCAACAGATATATGTGGTCTTTATCTCAGGAGAAATCTGAAAGATGCACTTAAATTTTCCAGTCTTTGTGGAATAGCTTCTATTTCCTTGGCAAGTCTGAAACTATTAAAGCTAAATGTTCTCAAACCGGGAGAACTAGAGATCTTTTGCCTAGGGGTATCAAAACCATTGGAGTCTCTCTCCCTGCACAGTCTACCATCATGTGGTCCTAACTGCAATTTCAGAAAAAGTAGAGCAAGTTGACCTGAGATTAAAGAAATGGCAAATACCTGTTCTCAGGCAACTAAACTAGCCTTTGGGCCTAAATCAGTTTCAGACTAGGAAACTTAAAGTGTCTCCACGTAGGTGTCTATAGATGTCTAAAATCCTATTACAGGCAATAGAGCCTAGGAAGCATTTCAGCTCATGATAAAACAGACATCTAGAAGACGACTCAGCTGCCTACACACTGGTTTGCAGTGGCATTTGATATGTCTCGAGGTATGCGTGATGTCAAATGTACCCCTGGGAGACTCTTGCCCTTCTAGAACAGCAGCTAGAAGTGAGACAAGATTGAGGACATGGGAAGTAGCATTAATGTCTCTGTGGAGTGAATGAATCATATCCGTCATGGTGGTCAGCTGAATCGCTCCCCACATCTCCACTGACTATGAAGTCTCTTCCACAGACACCACTGGGCACTAAATTTATCAGCCTAAACTGATCTGTCTTAATCTTGAAATGAATCCCATCTGTCAGAACCATTGAAGGAAAAAAAGATGCCACAGTTACATGATGCCAGCTTTCTCCTTCAATGTAGAGGCATTGAGAAAACATTAGGCATCATGGTAATGAACCAGTGCAATGTGATATCTTGTAGAGCAAATGGTATCAAACAGGAGGAGGACGGTGGTGTTGCCTCCCTGCATACCACCTGCAATAGCTTTTGTAGCTCTGTTGTCAACATTTTAAAGAAGATGGTGAAAGCTGGGGAAGGATTTCACAGAGCGCTACAAGGTGGTCATGACCTAGAAAACACTTAATAAAAGGCATGGGAAATATTATCATGCATTATTGTCAAGATTCACACCTGTTTACATGGAAAGAAATTTCTGGAAGTAAAATTCGGCAAATTGGCAGGAAAATATTCAGAGATATGCCATGTTTGAAAACTAAGGACTGATGAATTCAAATGTTTTTTCCCTAAATAAAAGGGAAGCTAGCACACAGAGATGGGGAATTTTTAGCTCAGGTTTGCATAGCTTTTTCACAGCGATGCCTGAGGATCATTCGTTCTGGTGCTGAACAAGCAGTGTTCTGCAGGAGTTCAGAGCAGAGGAGCAAATAGGCCCACTGTAGCTGTGAGACTTATGACATTACTTAGTGGTGCTAACACGTCAAAGTGTAACCCCCAGAAATGTCCCCAGGCTCTGCATGAGACCTCACAGACCTTGGGGAACACACTGAGAGAGAGGGGAGAGAAGAGGCAAAGGCTGCCTTTTAGAAGAGGGCAGACTGTGCCAATTAGCACAGAGATATGCTGAGGTGCATCTTGGTGGCGGTGCTTTTCCTTTCATCTTTCACAGAATATCCAATCCCCCCCCAAAGCCATATAAGAAGTACGACTAGTAGCATATCCCAATGTTTATTGCAAGAAATTGTTAATAAGATTGAAGATTTTCTAGAGGAAACCTCAGGAAACATTCCATGACTGAAAAATTAAAAACAAACCTGTAACATTTCACATAGCATTGGCAGTGTAAAATCAAGATATTCTTGAACGAAACCTGGCAATGAGTTGTCTCTGATTAAACAGTATCATCTAGAGAAGGATGATTTCCTCACAAGCTGAGGAATTATTTCCTTTTTGTGTAGTGAAAGAAAGGTAACAAGGAGCTGTTGGGATCTCCTCCGTCTCCCACAACAGTGATTGCAAAATTGCTGCAGAATTCATGGGCATCATGAGGGAATCAGAGGGGATTTGGGAGGAAAAACATTGTACATATAAAGTAATGTAATAATTACTAGTTTCAACTCAACGTAATTACAAATGAGCTTCCACCAGCTACTAATTATCTTCTCGGTTACAAAGGCCATATTTTATTTAAATGAAGTAGAATGAAATGCTGGTAAAAGCTACATACATAGTACTAATGAGAGAATGCATTGGAGGAGACATATTTCTCCCTTTAGGCCCTTGAATTAAGGGTCTTGTTTTTAAAGGTACAGGAAGAAAAAGCACACAGAACTTGAGCATCCTACCGAGCATCTGAGAGACCCCAGGTCTAGCTCGGAAACAAACTTGCTTTCTTTGAATGTGTAACAAACAGAACATGCAAAGAAATACAGTTTATTTGTGATGGAGCTAGTTGCTTTTGAGTCCTTTCTGAAAAAAATCCAGCCCAAATAATAAACTTTTTAGGTGGGGACCTTGGAGCATATCCCTTTCACCTTTCTTCAGGCACCCATGGTAAACGTACCTTCAGCATTTTCTGTAGTCATGAAGGTAAGGACCTTTGTTGGGTGTCTAGATGCCTAAGTTATGCCGGAGGAACATTTTGCCTGACTTCACCTAAGGAACTTACAAAATACCCCATGAATTGAAGTCAGATCTTTTCCCACACACAGGAAAGCCTAAGCCCAAGGTCTCTTTCAAAACAATGTTATGTTACATTTGTCTGTGAAAGCTAATTATCATTCATAATCATGATTATTGGAATAAAGTCTAAGGACTAAACAGAGCAAGACAGGGCAACTTGCAGTCCTTGCCTAAAAACTCCGCTTTAAATAGACAAGGAGAAAAAGGCTGGAGGAAATGATACAACATGAAAGCAGAAGGGTGTGATGACACCCACCATCTGAGATGGTCCACAATTCCCTTTTTTTATTTAGAAGACAAAGCTCATGGAAATAGAGGAGAAGGCAAAAGATGTGTTGGGAGGGAAGACAGGGAAGGAAGAAGGAAGAGACTATAAAGCGTATGCAAGGAAAGAAGTTGCAAGGATCGCCATTTTCCCAATACACTGCGAAGTATATAGGGTTAATGATGGACTTAATGCACCACTCGGACATAAATCCACAGTGAGATTACAACATTGAAAGACAAAACCAGAGATACCAGGATGATCAAAGACAATTAAAATCTTGTAAGAATAGCATATCCATATAAATATTTTTGACATTTAAATGTCAAAATGATTTCATGACAACAACAATAGCTGTCAAGTGCAAATGCACTGAGCTTTCCATTCACCTTTCAAATAGCAATTTAATAAGTAATTTTAATATTTTTCCTTTCATAGGCAAGGGGTCTATGTTTTGTTTACAGGATTTGTCATTTATAGTCAAAAATGTCATTCTTATCATGAAATATTCATTTAATAAATATCACAATCATTTAAATGTTATTTATTATTTATTCCTAGCATGCTGGCTCTTCTTAAGATCAGGGCCACAGTGGCTAAGCACTCATGATCTTGCTGTGAGATACTCACTACTCCAAGTAGATATACAGCTGAAGACACAAAGCCTTGCCATAAAGCCCACTAGCATGGAGCTCTCTGAAGTCACAGACGTGGCAGTGGCAGTCTGCACAGGCAAGAAAACCTTGGCAAGCGTCTCACAGTGCAGGCGCGATAGCTAAAAACCCCCAGACACAACCGCAGTGTACAAACCTTTACATACACACACGGTCTTCTTATTATAGCGTAATGAATGTGCATTATCTGTATTTGCAGCTGGTTCAGCTTACTCATAATTATCTGGCTCATTACTTGTACATCACACTGAATACATAACTGTAATATCCAGAGATGTAGCAGAATGATAAAAACACAAACATAATTCATATGACTAGAAAAAAATTAGAAGGCAATATTACTGTGCTGATAAAGATTCCAAGCTGAAGAGCACATATTTTTTTGAAAGGCATTTATTTTTTTTTTCTTTTCTCTGAAAGAGGAATAGACATTTGGCTTTAGCTCTCCACTTTTACAGCCTGTTTTAGAACACATATGAAATTATTTTTCAGTATTTAGTTATTTGAACATTAAGCACCACATGCTCAGCACTCTATATTGTATATGAAATATATAAATTTTTAGTATCTCTGTTGAAACTCAGTAAAAATAAAAACAGGATTGTTTTTGCAGTTTCTCTGGATAGCAACCTATGCCTCTTGTGTGTGGACTACATTTCCATGTGTGATTAAAATGATAGGTGTCTTGTGGTTTATAAAACCCAATCCTATTTACTTAGCTGTGTTTTTAATTAAGTGTGCTTTGCAGTCAAACTCTCTGTGGCACTTGTATGGAGAATGCTATAAAAATAAAATGAGTGACTGAATGTAATATTGGACAGGGACTGCTGAAATGCATTTTAATGTATTTAAAACGTGCTCATAAAACTTTTGTTGGACAGCCTAAAAATTCAGATTTCCTGGAGGACAAGAAACTTTTTTTTCATTATTTAGCCAGAGTGACATATGACTAGATGTTACAGTCTACCCAGAAAAATTAAAAGACTCTTTTATGCCACTATTTCCCTTCTGAGTTTTGGGTTGTTCTACCTTACAGCTGTTTTCATCAATGTAGAAGAGCAGGTGATAAATGAGGCTCCTCTCCCTGCTCGCAGATTTGCTATTCTGGTGGCCATGTCACAGGAACGAAGGACTCGGAGCACCGGCTGTTTGAATTCTGCGTCTTTTCAAACCACGTGTATATCTTCCATCTGGAAACTCAAAGATCCTTAAATTACTAGATGACATCGTATAAGAGATATATAATTATCTGGAAGTATATTCAGTACTTTGTGCTTTTATTGTTCTTATGCCCATGACTGGAACATGCAGAGCTTCAATTTTGATCCCATTCAGCTAATGCCTGTACCAACACAAAACAAAAGATGGTCTCTGCCCATAGAAGTATACAATCTCAACAAGAGATTACAGAGATATACAGGGTGACGCATAGATTATGCCAGAGGGAATGATGGCCAGTAAAGTAGTCACTCTAAAAATATACATCCATTTTAGAGTGAAGTAGGTGATGCCCCCCAAAGTGCCCCTTTCTCTCTAGAGACTATAAAACGAATTCTGGGATTTGAGAACCAGGCATCCACCTTACAGACCTCTAAAATAAGAGGAGATGAATCTCAAAGAGTCATAATAGCTAATTATTGTCAATTTTCCCTGGGAAGCACAAAGATAAGACTTAAGGAATGTTGTTTATATAAAAGAGAGCGAAGGAGTGGTTTTGTGCACGTTTAGATGGAGCTGATCTCAGTCAGATTGACACCCTCTATGATACCTGGTGAGGCACTTCCCAGTAATGCAATGATGCAATCAATGATTTTTCAGTGTATTTTTTTATATCTAATTCAATTTCCTCATTATCCTCTGCAGTAATAAGACAATGCTGTCTATATGGTAGAAACTTTATTAAGTTGCAGGAGCAAAATGTACAGTCACTGCTGCAGGTACTTCTTTTCTTTGTGAGTCAACTTACATGACTCATTGCAAACCCTGTATTATACACCGGCTGGGAGCAGCGAAATTAAAGCTCATTCTCTTTCTGGTGGCCTCTCTCCCCTCTAAACTTTCTGTGTGATCCTGGATGTGTTTGCAGTATGTCAGCTACACAGTGGTCCGAGCCCATTCTTGACTCAGATCACTTGCCCTCCTGAACGTTTGTTGCAAGTGCAGTTAAAGATTTGCATTAAGGTCTAGGATTTTCCTTTGGGAAAAGCCAAAGTTCTTGCTCATACAGTGTAAAATGATTAGGCATGGTGGGACTGATCAAGCTACTAATCCACCATCATCTTAAGTTTGCCTCTTTCTAAGCTTTTTGGGTGCTTTGAGCCTGAGCTGAAGCTGTGGCAGTAGCTCACAAGACAGACAGAAAGTATGTGGATCAAGCGGCAGCACGCTTATGCCTATATGTTACCTCTACAGTATAGTTAAATACACAGCCTTTTGGTACCTATCTGGATATCCACTTTTATCATGAATCTTCACTTCCAGAATAGGAATCATACAGCTTCTTTGTCACCTTCTTTGTCTATCCTGGATTGCAAAAAGAGAAACAATAGCACAAATATTCCAGTGAGTAGTGAGAAGCACTTTTAGCAATTTTTTTTGCATGTTTTTAGTAGGTTCAGCTCCTCCTATTAGTTTCTGTATTAAAGCAGCAAAAGACTGCTGGTTGAAGAAGGAAACTGTATTCTGTGTTGTGATCCTAAGGGTCTTTACACTCTTATACTTGCGATGAGCATAGTAGTCTAACAATTGAAATTACCTGTTTACCGCACTTTAAATTTCCACAATACATCCAAATAGTGCATGAGAAAGTACAAAGTCATGAAGGAAATGGCATAGCTGTTGCAAACCATACTTAAAAAAAAAGCAGACTAGGTGCTGCTAACTACAGGAGAGGTGAATATTTCTTTACGCCCACTTTTAACATGTTCAAGTCATTACGTAGGCACAGCCTGAGTTGCTTACATGTTCTTTGGCTGTGTACAAATCTTCAGATTTTAAAATGGAAAGTATTTTTACTTGTTGCATCATGCTGTCTTGTAAACAAAGCAGTGAACTTTAACAATATTAAATTTTGTGGCTTAATGCAGGCTGGGGGCACAAACAGAATATGAGTGTTCAACCTAAAGGGAGAGACAGGGAGCGCTCTGCCTGTTTCCCCTTGAGGAACAAGGGGATGCTGGCCAAAAGGAAGCACAATCTTTGAAGGATAAGCTTCTGGTCTACTAACAGCATTCTTCTCTCAATAAATATAATTTTCAAGGATCATGAAGAATATAAATTTAATCTTTTATTATCTTGTTCTGCACATCCTAGCTAATTGTTGCACTTGGATTTGGACAGAATTCAAGGGATTGTGAATGGGTCAATCTTCTCCAATTTTCTTTTGTAATGTTGCATTACCAGTGATGTTTCCAGTAAAAACAAAGCATCCCACCTAGTCACGAGAAACACTGGAAGCAAGCACAGCAATGTTGTTTTTGGAAAAGTACTCTCATAACAGGTTGGAAACAGCACAATATTGGTGAGTTACGTGAAGGCTCTTGCTTATATTCTCAGCTGATAGAAATTGTGACTGTTACACTGAGCAGAGCTGGACAGAACAAGGTTTACAGGAACTCAGAGTCTGTTCTGTGATGACATTCTTTAATTATTGATCACAAAATTAAGCCTCATTTTTAGGCATCCAATAATAAGCAGTTAAGCATTCCTGACTTCAGAGGTTTACAGATACTACAGTGATAAAATCCACACTGTAAGGTCAACATAACACAACTGTTTCTAACTCCTTGGTTTGTTTCACTGTTGAACTTAAAGAAGAGCTAGCTACTGCATGTGACATATAACATCCCTACATCTTAAGGTTGTTATTTCATTACTGATTATAACATACAAAAAAGCTTGGTACCAGTCTCTGGCACATATAAAAACAATAATGGGATATAAAGCTCAATATTATTGATTTTTTTCTCTGGGTCTTTATGAGTTCTCTATAAATTAATACACTTGTAGGATAATCTAATGAACAGGGGGCATTTAAGGCACATAGTTTTATCAGTTCGGTTCTTTCTGATGTGTAAGTAATTTAGGGACCGGAGTCAGAATTGCTTTGCCTAGTGTCTGGGCACGCTTGCTGTGAGTTGATGCCGCCACTGCTGAGACCTCACCACTGCTAATGGTGTCACTGTTGCTGGAGAGGAGCAGCTCTGCAACCTCCCGGAGTGATGGCTGGACAATGACGCTGGACGTAGTGTCTTTTTAACCAACTCGGTCATCCCTGGGGGGGGGGAACAAGGGGGAGGTGACAGAAAGGGCAGTTTGGATGGAAAAGTGGGAAAGTTGGGAGCAATAGACTGTGGGGTTTTAGGCAGGTGATCTAAAACAGAAAAAATAGAAATTACTTACCTCCTTCCTGCTGCAAGGAGCATGCGCAGAAAGCTTCCTCCCTTCCATCCCCTTCCTCTTTAGAAAAACTCAGCCACCATTTGCCCCCATTTGTCTGTGCTCAGCTGCCAGGCCAGAGACTCCAGCTGGGCATTGTATATCCTGCAGCATTAGTGAGACTGAGCAACTCCAGACATGCTGCCTGTCCCCCTCTTGGTAGCAAGTGATACTGCCTGTCCGTCAGCCACACTCCCCAAGTGTGATTTTATCAGTCTGCCTTCATTGCACTTACAATCAATCTGCCAGGTATATGTATGTCGTTATTGTACAGTTACAGAATTGAGTACATTTTATATATTCATCCAGTTTATTTCATCTTCTGTTCCTACAAAAATATATATAACCTCTTAATTCAATAAAGGCAAAATCACTCCATTTCTCTCGGTTCTTTGGCTTCATTTCTGGTGCTGATATTTATCTTGTCAAGCCTGAGTAACAAAACACATTTACTAGCTGTGGTTGCAAGAATTCTAAACAGGTTTCTTGCTTTGCTTAATTTCATTAAACCAGGAGGCTTGGTAGTACCGCCATAACAGGAATTTGTAGTGACACAACACTGAAATAACTCCTGCATCAATTTGTTCCTATCAGGGCAGAAGTTTTTCAGTGTGAGAGAATCCCAGGGGAAATCAGGAGGAATACTGAGAAAATAGAGAAAAAAGAGCCATATCACTTACTGATTCCAAGGCACCTTGCTGAAATACTAGCTACTTCTTTTTGCACCAGAGGGAACTATGCTGAGAAATACCTTTACGAGTCCATTGCTCCACTCACTGACTTGATAAAAACAGAACAAAAAAATACATTTGGTGCCTGATTCTTCAAACTCTTATGCAGCTGCTGAATTACAGGTGTTTGCAAGAGCCCTGGTGACTCAAGCTTACATGTGTGTTAAGTAGTTGCAGTGTTAAGGCTACAGGTGCATAATGCTAAGCTTTTTAAAATATGCCATTAGAAGTGGGGGTCAGTCCACCTATAAGATTATTATGATGAAAGTGCTCAAATCAATCTTACAGTATTTAATTAATAAGTGTAAAAAGCATTCTTTTTGAAGCATGAGGGCCCATATACTAGAAAAAGCTTGAATGGTTGTTTCTCATAGAGAAAACTGAAGATATCCAAAATTCAAACGGGGAAAAACAAGGACACAAGAGTCAAAGCAGGACTTCGCTGTTTTTTCAAAGTAAAAATCAAATGTCGGATACAGCTGTGAGGACCACAAGATCACAAAATATATTGGATTTAGATGCCAGACAGCTATAAAAGCTCTTCTGAATCCATGGACATACCAGGGCTTCTTATTCACAACAGTCTCTTTAGTGTCTATTGTTTCCTTTTCTCGGCAACAAAATAAGCCTAAAAAAAGCCAGAAAGATGTAACGTCATCCCTGCTAGTACTGCGGCATAATGACCTAAAATTGAATAGATTAGATTAAATTAAAATATTTTTTGGCATCGTAACAGAGACATTATGGGATATTTGGTTACCATCATAGAAACACAGGTAATGAATGAGGCACTGTCAATAAATCATGAAACCTGAAATAAATGAATACAGACAACGGAAACATAGCCTCATGTGTTACATTAAAGGACCACTCTCACCGACACACCACTGTCTCTAGAATATAAACTCTAACTTTACTGATTGTGCAAATCTAAAAGACAGACTGTGCCTAGATGTCATTCAAATAAAAAATTAGTCTTTGTTCAGTGTTTGAAAAGAAAAAGAAGGTGTGAAGTTTTAAGAACTTGCTGCTATATATTTGCTGCTCATGCATGTTGAACAAATATTCTTAAACAAGCAAATAGTATTGCCTAAAGGGTAACACTTAACAAAGAGGGCAGAACCACAGCAGCTACTACAACACTTAGGCAGAATCTGTAACTGCTAGAAATAGCTGTTTTTCTAACACTTCTATTTTCTGAGTTTTAAGGTTAAAAACCATCCTGTTTGTTTCTGTTTCTTCGCCAAGCTAAATAAGGAGTCCTTTGCCTTCTCTATCAAACAGTTTTGTCAACAGCTATGAAAACAAGTCTTTACTCTGCTTGACCACATTGAAAAAGCTCAGCCTCTACTGCCACTATCCAAAAGGTGAAAACCATAGATAGCCTATATGAAGGTCTGTGCAGCGAGGCAGGGTGTGTGTACTTGTGTTTTCTCTTTCCCACACACAGGCAAATTTACCATCAGCACCCACAGGAGCAAATTTTAAAGTCTGAATCTTCAACAAACTTGCAAACGCACAAAGCTGGCCCTTTCAACTCTCTCTAATCATGTCTGCCATTCTCAGCTTACCCTTCTCATCCCTCGTTCTTCCTTCTCTTCCCTGTTTTTCCTCCCAGTATCCCTCACACAGAAACTTGCCTACTTTGATAAAGAAGAGGTATGCCAGTGCGAATTTAAAACTTTCTTGTAAATATTTCCACTCCAGTAATTCCGAACATATTTGCTTGGAATTAAGTTCTTCATTACTGCATATGTTGCCAATTAGGGAACACAGTGTCCTACCAGCTAAAGTTTATCACAGCAATGTGAAGTATAAATATCATAACTAGAGAAAGAGAATGAAGAATAAGGAAGGATGCAATCTAATAACTTTGGTATTTACCTAAACCTTAGCAATCTGACGCCTACTGCACAACAGTTATACAAAGATCAGTGTCATACATGTTAGAGGACAGGTGAGATCCAAGGGTTATGAGACACAGAGCATTTATTACATACATGACTGGTCTCTGAAGGTGATTGGCAGCTCTATCAGGACACTTGAGGATCTGGATTTGAGCTGTTGCATTTGCAGGACTAGAGAATCAGTATCTGTGGTAGAATTTAGGAAATATTTGTTTCTGTATTGTAGTCATACTTCAGCCACCTTCCACTAACAGAAGTTAACAGCAATATGTTAATATTCTTTGTTTCTGATTCTATTATTACAGTGTTATAAGAGCAATTAAGGGAGAATTACTTTCCAGCAAAGCTGATCATTATAATCTAATCTTCCATCCTACCCCTGAAATATGACAACTGGTGTCATGTCTCCATTTTGCAGGCAAAAAGGAAACAAAAAAAATCTGAAAAACGCAGCAGAAAGCATTCCTTTCTCCCTTGTGAGAGTTTTACAGGAGATACCACCAAGCAGCTGAAATAAGAAATGTTGCAAGTGGCTCTCTCCGCACGAGAAACAGTGATGTAATAAGAAACGGCGAATTTCTACTTTGTATCTTGTGTTTGTCATACTTACCCTTTCTCCCACAAAGATGAGCGGAGAAAACTGTTGGGTATTTTCAGCAGGGTTGTATAAACCCTTCCATAAGCCTGCAACAGAACATCCCCGCCAGAGGACGGGTTCCTCAGAGCAGCTGGCAGGTCTCTTTGGTAACTGTGTTTCGGTCTGTAAGTGGGTTGTGCTGCACCCGTAAGCTCCGGCCACGCAGGGAACCGAACGGCGGTGCCTCTCCCCTGGAAGCAGCTGGAGCGGTTCCCACAGCACTTGCCACCCCTGCAGGAGCTGGTTCCTAGACTTTAGCAACGGGGCATCATGGCAGGCATCTTGCCCTCAGGCATGTCAGGAAACAAAAAGCCCTTAATTTTGCAACACTGTTCAGACTGGCTAATTGCAACCTCATAAGGCATTTAACGTCTAAATAAAGCACTGATTTAAATGCAGTACCAACACAAAGGGATACTGCTTTAGTTCCTTTACAAAGGACTCTCCACTAAGTCCTTTTAGCAGAACACCTTCATGGAGAAAGTCTTACACCTTACCATCCCTCCTTTTGTTTACACTGAATGAGTCTGAAAAGTTTATGTGGTTAGAGAGACCAGAAAGGTTGAATTTCTTGATCTTCTCTTGTCTATCTCATGCTGGTCCACTGGAGAAAGAGGGGGAGAAGACAAGTTGTACTCAGTCTAGCTGTGTTGGTGTTAATTTTCTTCATAGCAACCCGTTTTTGCAACCTCATAAGGCATTTAACGTCTAAATAAAGCACTGATTTAAATGCAGTACCAACACAAAGGGATACTGCTTTAGTTCCTTTACAAAGGACTCTCCACTAAGTCCTTTTAGCAGAACACCTTCATGGAGAAAGTCTTACACCTTACCATCCCTCCTTTTGTTTACACTGAATGAGTCTGAAAAGTTTATGTGGTTAGAGAGACCAGAAAGGTTGAATTTCTTGATCTTCTCTTGTCTATCTCTTCAGCTGGTCCACTGGAGAAAGAGGGGGAGAAGACAAGTTGTACTCAGTCTAGCTGTGTTGGTGTTAATTTTCTTCATAGCAACCCGTTTTGGATTTGTGACTAAAACAGTGTAGATAAGACACCGGTGTTTTGGCTATTGCTGAGCAGTGCTTACACAGGGTCAAGGCCTTTTCTGCTTCTCACACCACCTCACCAGCAAGTAGGCTGGGGGTGCACAAGAAGCTGGGAGGGGACACAGCTGGGACAGCTGACCCCAGCTGACCAAAGGGATATTCCATGCTTTATAATGTTATGCTCAGAGATAAAAGCTCAGGAAAAGGAGAAGGATGCAGGGACATTTGTGGTTATGGCAGTTGTCTTCCCAAGTAACTATTACACGTGCTGAGGCACAGCTGCCTGGGAAGAAGTTAAACATCTGCTTGCCAATGGGAAGTAGTGAACGAATGCCCTATTTTGCTTCGCTTGCGCGCACAGCTTTGCTTCACCTGTTAAATTTTCTTTGTCTCGAGCAGAGAGTCTTCTTGCTTTTGCTCTTCTGATTCTCTCCGCGATCCTGCTGGGGCGGGAGTGAGCGAGTGACCGGGTGGGGGCCAGGATCAACCCACCACAAGAATACAGAAGAGGGAGACAAAACTGAGGCTCCAAGATGACATTTTTGTATTTCCTGATGAAAGGAGGCAAATCCCAAGGCTGAAAAGGGCAGGTGACAGCTCACATTATAAATAGGCCCTGTTCCGTGAGTAGCATCGAAGGGGATTTCCACCGCATTTTTCTATAGCTAGATAGCAACTGAGATGAGACTAGTCTTCTCCTATGAAACAGGATTTAGAAACTTTGTGATTTTCCATTTTAGGAGCCCTAGAAATATTTCTATATTTTGTACAGGATATCGTGAATTATTGATGTAATATCCTTTTGGCAATATCCTTAACGGTTTAATGGTACCCTAAAAAAACTCTCTGTGGTCAGATTTTTCTTCAGCAAATTAAAGAAAGAAGTAGGCTCATAGTTCACCTAACGAATATACATAAAACTTCTCTTCATGTCTATAAAATCAAATTGTGCTGAAAAATCATGTTTTAAAACATTTGGCTTGCTTTCTATTGATCCAAAGAAAATCCTTTACAAATTGACTGTCATCCTACTGTGATATCCTTAGGTGATAACATGTAAGTAATTCTGGTCATTTTAGTATTAAAAGAACAACTACCATATCAGCTGCTTGTGTACATTTTAGAATTAAAAGAACAACTACCATATCAGCTGCTTGTGTAAAAGTTTTTGCACAAAAGACATTTCTAATCTGCAGAACCCAATTACTATTTCCAACCACTGAGGACTGCAGGGCAAGGAGGCACTGCTAAGTGGTACGAGGCATGAGTGGCATGCTCCTCTATGGGCAGAGGCAGCCCCATACCGGCATTTATCTGAGGCCCCTCCGCTCCCTCCCTGCTGCTTAGGGATGCAAGGAGGACCAGAACAGGGGAGGAAAAGGGACCAGACATGTGAAACAGAAGCAATTTGAAACCTTAAAAAAGCAAATCCAAGACCCTGGATCATATTTTCTAGATTTGGCAACCACGTTTATATTGTAGGCCACTTCTTCATGTGTATGGATACACGAGCCATGCATACACTTGAAGCCTTCTGCTCACCCTGTCACCTACTCCAAGGAGATACCAGCCTGCAAAGTGCTCTGTGGCCAATAAATAAATTCCTGGGAACCTCTGTCATTTGGAATGTAAGTGCCCTAATGTAGCTGTATTTATGCTAAAAGGGCAGGATGGAGATCTTGAAATCATAAGAGACTACGCACCAATTTGTTAGTCTTTCGGAGCGCCATGTACTAGCACAGCAGCAGCCAGCCAGGGGAGGGGAGGTGAGATACTGCTTCTGTAACTTCACAGTTATTTCTTTTAAAGCAGACTTATAAAAGCTCAATGGAAAGTAAAAAAATATTATAAAGGCCTTCTTGACTTCACCAAAGACTGTAGTCAGGAGCATTCAACAGCCTAAAACTCCCTTGCCTGCTGTCCCTAGATCAGCTGCTTCTGCCCAGTTTCTTTGAGGAGCTGACTACATTACAGCAATACATTTCACCAGCTGGATAGGGAAAGAATGGAGAATCCCTTCTGCCCCAAAAATACAAATGAGCACAGTTGTGCCACAGAAGCAAGGCAGGAGGGAAGAACACAAATACTCATTCTTCATATTTCTGTGCACCTAAATATATCATAGCTTTCCTATAAAAATCTCTCGCCGAGAGACTCTATTAATTACACTACCAAACAGCACAGTAAAAAATACTGGCTGTAGGCTGCCATCTGCCGTTTTGTGTAATGAAAGGTCACTTGTGAGCAGATTTTATCACAGCACACTGCCACTGTAAGCAGCGTGACAAATCCTCTCCCATAGCAGGCTGGGGGCATCCCGTTCCCATCAGGGGCAGCTGATGAAGTTTCTGGAAGACTTATTACTCCCCAGAATTCTTTAACAAGACACCGCTTTGCACAGGTATTGCTTCTCTATTAATACTAGTTTAAAATTAAGATGCTTTGATACTTGCTGTCAGGTTATGAATCTTTCAGACACGCAAATACACACACACAGGTGCAATCCCCATGGAAGCCACACTAATAGGCAAAGTCTAATTTCTGTGGCACTTCATGTCATGTGTACAACTTGCACATTGTTTTCTTGCAGTAGGATTATAATTTTATATTCATCAGATGGCATGCCCTGAAGGTTCTCCATCTGTTTTCCTGGGCTCTTAAAATCATTTAATGACTTATTACAGCTCAGAACACAAATGTTTTATTGGGTTTAAGTGCAGCATGTAAATTAAATGAACCTGTGCTGATGAGGAGATACTGGTTCTCTTATTTAGCTGGCATTTACATTAACATGTGCAAGACAAGTGCGTATAGAAAGTTCTAGAAATAAAAGCCAGGCTTGTGTGAATCAGTAGCATTTTTGCCATTGACTTCAATGAGTTCAGGATTTCAACAGATATATCATGGTCTTGGTGCATAAATTCCCAAGCCTGCAATGAGCCCCGCATGTACAGACTCTCAGACTGCAGACAGTGCCGTTAGTTTTGCAAAGGAAAGTGGGGGACATGAAACTCTCTCTGTATTGATCATATTCTCAGAAAAAGGCTCTAGTGATCATTTCAGTATGTAGTGTTTACCTCCATCTTGTGGTAGTTATTGTTTCAGAAATAGTACTATTAATATTTTAATTCTTTATCTGAATCGTTCACCAGTTTTTAAAAAGTCTCACGAGTCCCTGTTACAAGCAATGTTAAACTTTCTTTGTTCCAAAAAATACCCAGCAGAGTAACTGACTACCTAATGGGCCAACAACAGTTGAATTTTGCAATATTTGAGCATCACATTCATGACGCTCTAATCAAGAGGATATTGTCAAGATTAACAGACCTTATACTAACTTACTTTTACGGTCTCTACAGCCCTTTGCAGAATGGATACCATTCTGTATAACATGAAAGGGTCTTTGTTTGTTTGTTTGCTTGTGTGTTTTAATGGATCTCAGTGGAAAGGAGAGAAATCTGTGGTAATATGTATGTATATGCATTCATAAGTACATGGTTGCATTTGCATGCACATATTTTACAATTTCTGAGAAAAAGAGAATAGGGGTTTCAAATGAAGTTTTTGGAAGCTAAGATCATTGCAAAATTTCCTGAGGCTTGCTGTTTACACCCAGTAAGAGTCTTCAACAACTTAAGCAAAATTTGTTGGAGTCACCTTAATTCTATTGTCTCTTCTTAAAAACACTGAACCTGTTAAAATTTAACATGACACTTTTCAATTGCTTGAGCTGACAGGAACCTCCTGAAGTTCAGCAAAGGCAAATGCAGAGTCCTGCATGTGGGATGGGATAATCCCATGCAGCAGGGCAGGCTGGGGTCCAGCTGGCCATAGAGCAGCTTTGCAGGAAAGGACCCAGAGATTCTGGCAGACAGCTTGAATATGATCTACCAATGCACCTTCACAGCAGACCAAAGTGTCCTGGACTATATTAGCAGAAGTTAAGCCAGCAGGTCAAGGGAAGAGATTATATTCAGCACTTGTGAGACCACACCTGAAGTGCTGTGTCCAGTTTTGGCCTCCACAGTAGAAGACAGACACTGACATACTGGAATAAGTGCAGCAGAGGCCACCAAAAGGGTTTGGGGCTGGATAACATGATGTACAAGGATATCATGCGAGGTCTGGACCTATTCAGCCTGGAGAAGAGAAGGCTGTTGATGGGTGATCTTACTGCTATGAACAACACTAGACGGGAAGGTGTAGAGAAAATGGAGTCAGATTTTTCTTGAAGGTGCACATTTATAGAACGAGAGGCAACAAGCACAAATTGGACCACAGAAAAATCTGAATAGCTATAAAGAAAAAGGTTTTTACTATGAGGGTGGTCAAACACTGGAACAGGTTGTCTCAAGAGGCTGTGGGATCTCCATCCCTAGAAATATTCAAAAGCCAACTGGATGTGGCTCTGAGCAAACCCTGACTCTGCTTTGAGCAGGGGAGTTGGATGAGACACCTCCAGAAGGTGCCTGATTCTCTCCTCTAGTTTCTGAAGACTTTTCTTGTTCACACAGCAGTAACAACATGACACAGAAGTTCTCTACTGGCTCTCAGGCACTTCAGCAGCTAAGGAAGAAAGAGCACATGACACTGGAACAGAATATTCGCTTGGAGCTGTCAAATCCATCAGTTCTCCATGCATGCAATGAGACAATTCCTACCAATGCACCTTTATAAAATGTTTGCTTCTCTTTTGTGTGTTGGGGAAACAGCTGTCTGTTACTTAAAGGCTCTTCTTGGACATCATCTGTAAATGGCTTTGCCAGTCTAACAGCACAACAACAATATGAGCTGTCACATTAGCAGATAACAGGAACAGTTAGTATTTTCCAGTTAGTGGAAAGCAATTAAGAAACATCCCTGTCACTCCAATAGGGAGTGATCTGTTGTTAAAGAGACACAAATCTCACCTTAAATATAGATAAATAAACAGCTTATTTCTAAGTAGAATACACCCATTAACAACTCTGGAGGCATGTTTTATAAAAAACAGTAGCTTTCACTGAGTCTGGTCTGTGCTGCAATTAGGCTGGCCTAAAGTACCTTCTCCTTTTCCTGGCCCATGAAGATGGGGGGAAGGGAACTTTTGGCAGCCTACTGAGTTATTTCCTTTCAGTCTGTGAGAGGAGAGTTTGAGGGGCATCATGAGGACTTTTATCTTTAAAAAACAAGGTTGCAAATGATAGTTTTCAGTATCTAGTCTCCTCTGGCACTTATATTGCTCTAAGGGTAAACAAAAAGCGATCCTTAGTTACATAGCAGTATTGTATGCAAAAATGTACTACTATAAGACTAAATGTTATTATAAAGTAATTTTTATATCCAAATATATAGCTTTGTATATATTTTAATTAATGAAAAGTTTTTATCACAGCTAATGAAAATGCTAGGTAAAATACCTTGCATCTGTCTTCATGATAAATCAAATCCTAGTGCTATTTTGAATGACCTAGGCATCTTCAGACTGATAAACCGAGCATCTCAACTGACAGTCAATGGATTTATCTATTAAGTCCTGGGATATACAATATCATTTGTATTTGCTATGGAAACTCCATTGGTGCTGTTCTCAGTAGGCTAAAGTAGATTTTAGGATGACCTCTATTGGAAAAATTCATAGATTACAGATAGTGACAGAGATTTTTTTTTTTCATTTCACCTCCTAGAATGCAAAATTAAGGGTTATAATTTAAAATCAGTTGCCAGTTGATAAGAACTATGAAACCGTGTATCAATGCCTGTAATTGGCACATGTAATGACAGCTCTATGAATAATGTATGAGCAACAGTAATTGCTAATCATATTTGGAGTCTCTTAAAAGTAGCTCTGACTTCATTTGGTCTGAAATTGGAGGAAAGCAGTAAAGTTTATGGAGTATGAAGTACTGCAGTTTCTTGTCACATACACAGGCTTCAAAGGGTATTAAGAGTGCTTTCTGCCAGTCTTTATCTATAAAAGAAATGTTAACTCCTCTGGGAAAAAATACAGAACTTGGGACTTACATAGGGAGTATTTCTCATTGAAGAAATAGTATGGTAAAGATAGATACTTATTTCAGGCAGATATTCTGTCTTTATTTCAGAACCTCTGAGTTCTGCCTCGATTGTTGGCTATCTTCTCAGGTGACTATGTCTAACAAATATTTGGTTTCTATGTATACATAGAGAGGAAACAGGTGACAACAGAATGATTATTTTGAATTTATTGTAAGCCTTTCAAATTTTGGTAGCTTTTAGTCCTGTAAAAATGTCTCCAGTGTTCAACAGACTACTGATCTCTCAGCTTTTAAAGTCACCAATTCTTCGTCCTGGAAGAACCAAAAAAAAAAACAACCCAACAACCCAAAAAACCCAGCACAAAAACCCAGAGATGAAAGCATCTAGGCAGCACATAAGAAAACTGGTGATTTTCCAAGCTCTCCCATTGCCTGCTTCTGTGTGAGCAAAGTGTCTGGTAGCAAACACTGCTTTGATCTCCTGAGGGAGAGGGTCTTCTCCATAAATCACGATGGCAAGAGTAAAAGGAAAGCAACACATTCCTTTGATGCATTGCCATGCACAGCTGCTGGTCTGGGTGTTTATAAAAGTAACCCTCTCCGAACACATTGAGTTGCAGCTCCCCAGCTTTTGGATTAGGAGCCCTGTTGAGCGTCAGTGTGTTAAGATGTTGTTCTCATACCCACGGCATGTGGTAACTTGCCTGCTTTAAGGGATGGGAGCACGTTTGATCTGAATGTTTTGAATGGCTGTATGCTTATCCGCTTCCTTATTTCTCTGATGCCCTTTGTAACAGGTGTAGATCTTTTTCTCATCCTGAGTTTACTTCTCCAGTGTTGTAGAGCTCCCCCGCACCCTGCAGTTCCCTTAGCTGGGAGAAAACAAGCTGTCAGCACTGCTGCAGGAAGCCTGTTGCCAGGACAAAGGCACGTCTGCTTCTCTTTATCATGAGGAGCCAAGACAACATTTTATGTATGTTCACTCTATTAAGAGTAAGGTGAGAAAGTTAATTCAAAAAGCAGAAAGAGAAAGGACGGTTCAGGAGGTGTATGACAGGATTAACATGGTGCATAAAGGCCATGGACATGGGATGCGTCTGGTAAAAACCAGGAGTGATCTGATTCCAGGACAGAAAAATACCTTGATATTTAACTGAGAAAAAAAGCAAAGAACAAGAAAAAAGGAAGAGGCAAAATACAAGAACTGGAGCTTCAGCGTTACTACCATGATATTTTGTCAGAAGCAAAGTGGTAAATAAGGGAACTGGAAGTTTTTCAAGGGTATCTAACACCAAGATTTCTCGGTGCTAAGTCTTTCTAGGAGAAGCACAAATGCTTAGGCACTTCAAAGGTAACGTAACACAGAAGAACAAGACATGGATATTAATGTAAGGCAAACAGATACATGATTTCAAAAAGGAAAGTCAAGACAGCTCATTTAAAGGCAGGGAGAAAAAAGAAGGGGAAAAAAAAAAAACACCAAGCAGTGCTTTCAGTTAAATTGGCTTTCACAGCTGACCTTTTCCTCCTGTCCCTATAGTAAATGCTCGGTCAAGCACTTAACTTCTGCCACATTGCTGACTGCTCCCTACTACTCTTTAGCCTCTTTCAACATTCACACTTCTCACAGTTCATGCAAAACATATCTACCTGTCTATCTCTCTATACATACACACAGACACACAGAGTCAACATCCTTGCCCTTTGGTCCAATCTTTTCTTACTCACCTCTTGTGCTGGCTTTGACTGGGATGGAGTTAATTTACTTACATAGTAGCTAGTATGGGGCTATGTTTTGGATTTGAGCTGAAAACAGTGTTGATAATACAGGGCGGTTTTCATTATTGCTGAGCAGTGCTTACACAGGGTCAAGGCCTTTTCTGCTTCTCACACCACCCCACCAGCAAGTAGGCTGGGGGTGCACAAGAAGCTGGGAGGGGACACAGCCAGGACAGCTGACCAAAACTGACCAAAGGGATATTCCATACTGTATGATGTCATGCTCAGCAAATAAATCTTTGGGAAGAAGAAGGAAGGGGGGACATTTGGAGTGATGGCACTTGTCTTCCCAAGTCACCATTACACATGATGGAGCCCTGCTTTCCTGGAGATGGCTGAACGCCTGCCTGCCGATGGGAAGGAGT
>NW_008795495.1:4300478-4307224 GCF_000699145.1 Aptenodytes forsteri | reverse complement strand
GGTAAGGCCATGTTGGAGCAGGTTTACTTCTGAAGGGACTGTGGCTGTGGGTAAGGCCAGGATGGAGCAGGTATATCTCTTGAAGGCATTGTGGCCCCTGGAGAAGGCCACGCTGGAACAGGTGCACCTCAAAGCGACTGTGGCTGTGGATAAGTCTATGCCGCAGCAGGTTTTTTGCTAGAGGAGTAGCAAACTTCTTTGTTTGCCTGGAAGCTATCACTTTGACAGTGGCATTGGAAGCAAACTGCAATGGAGACAATATATGGTTTGCCCCAGAAAGTTGATGGAGTGTATAAAGGAAATTGAAGATGTGGATTTCCCCACAGCATTTAAAGTCATAAAAGGGGTGGACTTAATTCTCACTAAGAGAGAAGAAGGTCAGACTGCTCTACAGAAACCTATTAAAGGGCATCAGGAGAGGCTCTGAGATCAGTAGATATTTAAAGGGTCGTCACTGTATGAGAAAAATGTTTTTGGAAGAGAAAAAAAGTATTAAGAAAGAATGCAGTTTCTAGTGGAAAGCTGACTGTTGCTTAAACAAGAACAACAACAAAAAACAACCCCAAAAAACCAGGGTCCATGTGCTTCTGGCACCTTGAAAATATTTGCCCAAGTCAGTGGGAGTTTTGGCTGTGTGCACATTTTTTGCTGGTTTTGCTATTAAGCATACAGATGAAAAGCATTTCCTTGACTTATTTACAGAACAGTAATTGGAAAAAACGATTTTCTTTTCTAACTTACTCTGTAACAGTGTCTTTAGTCAAGCAAACAATGATATAAAGAACGTACAGAAATACAAGCTGGGCAGCAGTATTTAATCTCTTCGTTGCTTACAAAATATGCTTATTTTGTCTCCATATGTACTAGTTCATTAAAACTGTCTCTTTCTTGTAAGCAATATAATTGTACCAGTATGGAAATAGCAGGCTGACCTTTCAGCCCTGCTGTAATCATGACCTTAGCTATTCCATTAAGGCAGAAAAACTGTCTTAGGGACTGTGTCTGCAAATGCATCAGCAGGAGACTTTTGTCTTTTATAGCTGTCAGAAAACATACTGGGATATTCCATTTGCTGGATAAAAAAGATGATGCTTCAATGAGAAAGGCTTATGAAAGCTATCCCAGCAAAACAAGAAAGTGAGGCAGCATCTGGAATAAGCACGAAGTAAGAGCAGCCGCCCGAGTGTGAACTGGAACTATGTAAAAGTGATAATGAAAAGAAATTCTGAGCCTTTGAAACAACTCCAGTCAGCCTGAAATAAACTGGACTGCTATTCCAGTAATAATACTCCTGAATAAATTGTTACTGTTCCAACAAGCAAAGCAATCAGACTTTCTTTCTTTTCTCTGATGAAACCATATATACTGATTCCTTTTTATCTGTCTATCACAATGCCCTCTTCTGAGCTACAGTGATTCATCCTTTAGGATTGAATTCTCCCAATAAAATTTCAATTAATAAATACATTCTTTGGTGGCAGAACACATTGCCTGTGAGTTTTTCAAACAGTCAGGATGAACATTTAAGGCAGTTGTATACAGAAACAATATTAACCATTGGCCAAGGTCTACAAAGCCTTTTCTCCTCAGTAACAAAGTGCTTAGAAATAACATATTTTAACTTTTTAATCTGATCTTCCCTGTAGGGAACACTTTATAGTTAAATATAGAAAATCAATTTGGCTTACAAATCTGTGTTACGATAATAAGCATTGTTTTTACAGATATACTGCAAAGATCAGGGAAAGATGCATGCTGTCTGGTGATGCGCTGCCACTATTTTAACAAAGACCTCTAATAAAAAAAGTCCTTCCTTTGCTCATGCTAAGCTTTATGGACTGTGTGCTACACAGCAATAAAGCTGTAAAAATCTTTCCTTTTAACCCAAAAAATTCTCGCTCAGATTTGCAGGAAGGATGGAATCACAAAAAGGGAAGAGTCATTTGAAATTAGCTTTTGCTGGCAATTTTTATTTTGTGTTCTGAAAAATAAATTGGTAGAAAGTCAAAGGAATCCACCCATGGACAATAAGAAGGATGGTAATCCATGGCATAGATAGGATAAACTAGGGGTAAGTACATGTCACAGGCTTCTGATGCCAGATGCACAGAGAATGCAGGTTTAGAAGAAGTTCAGACCAGGAAGTTTTAAGCAGTCATTCTTCTAATTTTAAAGATTTCTGGTTCACCAGTACTGTCCAGGAAGGCAGTCATCTCACAGTAAGGGCTTTCTGAGAATGTGAATAGCTATCATTTGACATGACCTTCATTTGAAAAAAAAGAAGCCAGAACATGTGCAGAATTTAGGCTCCCTAAGTTCAAAACTGCAGTTCTCAAGTCTCTGTTTAGCTGCTACCTAGTCTTGGAAGCATCACTGCTTTCAAAGTGAGAGTTGCTCAGCAGCTGAGCTTTTCCCTGCCTATGCCTCACACTCCATGAGGTTTGGCAGATTATGCCCAGAATCGCTCAGGGTCTAGAAATTAGTGGTTCCCCTACCAGTATCTAGTAATCATTTCCATTCAGTAAGTGTGCACTGTAAACAACTATCATCAATCCATGGATGTGTTACACAGTGGCAATAATTTTCTTTTTAAATACTGCTGTTGCTACATTCCCTTCTCAGCCTCTACTCCAAATTTCTATGGAGAGCTTACCACTTAAGTCACATATCCAAGGAAAGGGAGATTGAGGTCTACTTCCTATGTCTTCTTGAGATTACCTTAATCAGTAGACTCTTCTAGCTGACAGTGAGTACAAAGAGGGAAAGACTTTGCAAGAACATGTTAGCATTTGTTCCCATTCTTTACTCAGTCAATGTTACTTTGAGCTTTGTGGACAAATTATTTCAAGATTCATTGGATCAGAGATGGAGCACAAAGACCATGAGGACTATGCTGTATCCCTTGCCCCATGGGCTATTTAATGAGTGACTTCAATGTTGCTTACGAAAGAACAAGGCTTGTGTGTGTGAAGACATCTCAGGTGAAAATGCATCAGCTCCAGACTTATCTCTTGCTTTGTTTTCCTCATTTGTCACTTTTAGAGTCACCTACAGGATGGTGTCCACTTTGATTCCCATTCTAATGCACCAGACTCTCCCCTCTAGTGGGATATGAAAGCACTCCCGGACATAAAGTCCCTTTTTGGAACCAGAATATAACTCACTGATGAATCAAATGTCTTGCTTCCCGTCTATGATCAGTCCATAGAGGAAGAGACCTTGTAAAGGACTGCTCATAGTTGTTTCTGCTGAGAATTTGTCTGAAGTGTCCGGGTTACTGCAGTTCAGCCTGATTCATTTCACAGGCAAAACATTCGCTCCTCAGTAATATGTGTATGTGGTAAGGTGATTAAGTAGTAGCCTAGAGATGAGCTGCAGGACTTTCTCCAGATCAGAAGCAAGGCCATCACTCTATCTTCGTCTTCGATCTGGTAGAAGAATTATAACAAGCCTCTTAAGAGTCCCCTTCAGCAAATCGCTAGCATTGAACATCACTAAATTGCAGTCATATGAAGAATTATAACCACCAAAATCAAAATGCTTAGAGACTACAATACATGTAATTCCTCTGTGCTCACCAAACATTTCAACTCATCAAATATAAGACTTTTAGACTCCTTTGTCACCACTGGTAAGTAATACTGAATCTTTTTCTCGCAGCTGAGATACTGCTTGCTATATCATGAGACTCCTGAGGTGTTTTGTTTAACTAATTGAAGAAACACGCATATTTGGGAAATGTTGGGTTGGAGACGGAGTTGTGAACAGCATAATTCAGACTTAGCTAGTGTTTCGAGATTCATGCAAGGATCCATCTTTCTAAAGAAATTCCGGAAGATTTAAGGTTTGATTTCTCAATGATGCTTTTCACCAGTCTGTTTCCAAGCTTGAGACATATTGGCTGTGATAATAAGCGTGTAGTCAGTGTCTCCCAGTATCGCAAATATCTGGTGACTCACACGGAGCTTTGGACAGTCACTGTAGATTGTACAGGAATTTTCAGCATAGGAGAAAAAACAGTGAAACCCAGGAAGAAGTTCATACTTATTAAAAACCCAGAAAAGAAAGCAAAGTTTATGGCATGTTGGATGCTTTCTTAGAACAAAATTCATACCTCCCGGTAAGACCTGGGGCACACTAGGAGGAATGATGAGTGCGGTCCTTCAAGCAGTTCAGTGTGATCATTTACAGCGTTCAGGATGCAGAAAACAGCTATATATTGGACTGTTATTTCAGTACATCTTCAACTGGAAGACGTGCATACAGTGCATCCTACTACTGTTTTGTTCAGAGCAAAACTTCTCTCAGGCTCTTGTCCTTTAAATTTTGACTATCTTATTGACTCAGCTCTATTTACCCTTTCAGACCCCAGGTCAGCAAGCTATCAAACCCAGTTAGCCAAGAAGATCCATTAGCTTAAAGAAATTCTAACAATTAGTGAACATTTATTTTGTGAGTTTGCAGTAGATTTTTTTGTGTGGTTTCCCAAGAATAGGGTGAAAAAAAATCCAGGGAATTTGTAATGGATTGGCTATTGAAACCAAGGGGACTCTTTATATTGCTTTACAGCTGCAGTACCTGTTTCATTTCAGCCTTTCCTGATTTTTTTACAGCTCAGCAAGAGGTTTATAGCTTACTGACAAAGACAGAAAGAGAAAGAAAGGAAAATAGAAAGGTGTCAGTTGTGTCCCTGGGGCTCTGATAATCGTAAAAGGGCTTCCCATTTATCTTGTTCTATTTTGGATCATTGGATCAAATCCACCCTTCACATGTCGAATTATTACAGCAGAGTTTTAAGCTTTTATGTGGGAGGCACATTACAGCTCCTATAATGTGTGAGAGGCAACTATTTCCATGCTGTTTCAGGGAGAGGAAAATGGGTTAAAGCTCAGCAGGACCTGGAAATGGCGCGCTCTCACAGGAGCAGGATACTGGCACTGTGAGAGGCAGAGAGACACCCAACTCCATGAGACTCAAGCAACCACCCAGGACCCCCAGCCTTTCACCATGGGAGGGTACTGTCGATCAGGGGTATCCAGCAGAGGTGGGGTCCTGGGACCTGCAGGCAGGAAGCCCAGCAGAGCTGTGTGACCCCCCTCTCACTGCCCAGGGATGCCGGATGCCCGACTCAGGGCACGTATCGCCTTCCTGAGGCAGTGGGCCGCAGCATGTCACGGCTCCAGCTGGACTTATAGCTCCCGCATATTGCAGGGCCAGCGTTTTCCACACAGCTTCTGCATGCGCTTTAAATAAAATCCTCCTCCCCTAGAAGTAGTGAGTGTATCTTAGGAGAACAGGAAGAAACCTGCGGGCACAGCATACCTCTGTTCTCCCACTTTGTGGATTATTCTTACACTTATCTACAAATAGGCAAACTGTAAGTGCAGATAAGAGAGCAATTTACCTGCCTTAGCTCAGTGATTAAACTGCAAACAGAAGCCAGCCGTCCTGACCTCCTGACTCTGTTCTAAAGCTATCACCACAGTTATGAACAACTCAGACAGGCTTGAAAATACAAGTGGTGTGGGTGACATCTTACTGTGAAAACAGAAGGTATCAAATATGTGCAAAGACAAATTACTCCATTGTAATACTAAAAAGAATTGGAATAGATAATCAATCATAAATGGGATTTGAGGTCTGCAAAATAAAGGACCTGATCCAACAAAAGCCAAATGGCAGGATTTGCAGTAATCTGGATAGTCACTGTTCATAAAGATGGCTAGATGCACATTTATCTGTGCAAAGATCACCTCATGTACAGCCACAAAGGGCTGCATCCTCTGGCAAGGAGTTTTACAGGTCTACTGCCCATTTCACGAAGAACTGGCTCTTTACAGTTGCTTTAAATCTGGTTACCGGTAGCTGCATTTCATGGTGCTTTGTTCTCACACTAGAAGAGACAGCAAACAGTCTTTTACCCTTCCTGTGCCACTCACAGGTCTGCAGACCTCCGCCAAGCTGTACTGGCGCTCTCCATCCTTTAATTATTCTCACTCTCCATCTCTCAATCTTTTACAATTGCAACATATCCTTTAAAGGACGGAGGGACCAGGACTCCACTCAGTGTATCAGCTGTGGAGAAAACACGGGTTTGTACAGCAGCAAGATGATGGTTTTTCCTTGTTCTTTATTTCCTTCTTAATGATTCCTAGCATTTGATCTGCTTTTTGACTGCTACTGAGATGATGTTTTCTACTACCTATCATAACCCCAGGGTTTTTCTCTGCAGCAGTAATGACCACGTCAGAGCCTATCATTTTATGCAATGATAGGATTGGGTTTTTTCCCATGTACATTGCTTTACATTTATCTACGTTGAATTTCATTTGCCACTTTTTTTGTCTGATCATCCAGTTACATACATATTCAACTTTTTCCTGCCAAAAATAGAAATACCACACTCCATCTAACTACTTGGTTTGCTTTTTGCCATCTATCAAATACTATCTCATGAAAATCTTAGCAGAATTCATACATCTCCAATAACTATTTCTGTTTTGCTGAAGCAACATCTTTTCAACAAAGAGTTGTATTCATCAAAAATATTGCATCCAGCTTTCCTTGGTAATATAATAGTCTTCATTTGCTTTGTAGTTCTGTGACTTTATGCCTTTTCAATGTTTTGCATATAAATTAAGCTGAAAAGGACATAGATGCAGCTGGTGTAACTCAATGTTGTTTCAATGAAAGTTTCTAATTTTCTTCCCTTATTTTCAGTTTTTTGAATTTTTTTTTTTTGGTGC
>NW_008795495.1:4292332-4300331 GCF_000699145.1 Aptenodytes forsteri | reverse complement strand
TTTTTTTTTTTTTGGTGCAGTTGAGTGGAACTGCATATAGAACTACTGGTGGGATGTGTGAAGTAACAATGCTAGAGATCATCAAAGTCCTTTAAGATTTTTAATTATTTTAGAATTCCCTTCTTCGTCTTCTCTGCTTTCATTTTATCCACAATCTCTTTGGCACACCTGCGTTGAGATGACAAGACTCACAACTGATGAGGACGTGGAGGCATGCCAGTTTACGCTGGCAGACTGTTTGCTGGGATACGTGAATAAATCAGTGAATTCATAGCAGGAGCCTTTTCAAAATATTGAATTGGAATTTCTTTGCAGAACCCTAATTGCAAATATAAACCCAGAACATTGCACAATGCATGGGGCATTGTTTACATTACCGTCCATATTAGAGTAGCTACTGGATAAGACATATGATTATCACATCATGTGAGGATACAATCCTGTACAACAAAATAAACTGTTCTTGTTCCTGTCTAATGATCCAGAACAAGGGAGCCCCAGTAAGCAATATTACATGAGCACTGAATCAACAGCTTATTTTGAACATGCAAGAACATCTGCCAAACAGTGATATTGTGGAAAAATGTTGTTTTATTAAACATCTTAAGAGAATTTAAAGTAATTAATGATCCAGTTGTTAATGTATTCTATTTGTCAGTGGTTTTATTAGTTTGCAGAAAATACAATTGCTTTGGCAACCCTCACTGTTATTTTCTGCTTCAGCATTTTATTATACACCATAAAAAACAAGATGGTAACTGCTTTGAAATGCTAAAGGCAGAGCTAGATGGTATTTTATCTATTAAATAGAAGAGATTACCTGATCTCTTTATGTTTAATCACCTACATTGCAAGATGCTTACTACGTTTACTTGGACTGAGGGCCTTAAAAGAAAAGACAGGTCAAAAATGGTATAAATACTAATGGCATTCCCAGCTACAGCTGGAACTCTCCAAGACATTATAGGTGGTTTTATTACATTATGGTGATGCCATTCTTTTTTTTTATACTGTTTTCTAGCACCCATGTATTAAGACTCTAAATATATGGATTTCAGAAATGCATGTTATGAAAATTAACAGGAAATAATTTCATATAAAGATGTGTAGGACCAGGGACATAAATGTATTTTGAGCCAAAATATGATGGCTATTTTGTAATCCTATCAGAGCTATATAAAGTATCCAGTTCTCCAGTGTTAGATCTACCACAAATATTTTGTGGAATAGATTCTGGGATAATTTGTGACTACTGTATTATCATTTTCCTGGGACTGAGTTAAAATTTTGATTAATAGTTTCAGCTCTGCAACAATTTCTTAAAAATGGAAATCTTCACAAAAAATAAAGGTTGTGTTTGCGTTGCAATAGGCCTGGGGGAACCAGGGGACCATCATTCCACTCCCAGAAAGAAGCGCCCTGTTGCAAAGACATTATAATCTCAATAAAAAGGAGACCCATCCAGAAAAGATATAAGCATTGTGTGTTCACTGGTATTAACTATATGATTTATGTTAAGGCAAATAAAAATCAGGGAATTCTTGCCCTGCATTTCTTATAGTCTCCTAGCAAACCAGTGGGTGACAAGAAAAGGGGTAACAAAAATAATTTCTTGGGGTTTTTATATTCATGTCAAACGGACAATGGCCTCCCTTTCTGTTATGATCAAATCAGTGTGAAGGGTAAAGGTATTTCAGTGTGCAGGGTAAACGTATTGAACAGCTGCATTTTAAATAGAATAAAGCATGTGTTTGGGATGCTGAGGAATAGTAACCGGGACAGAGAGACACAGAGGGCTAACTGAGATATTTGACATGAGGAAAGGAAAGGAATGGGAGCTCTTGAAGATGTTGAAGAGGAAAAAGCACTGGATACAGCATAGATGCATCAGGCTAAGAAAGCCCCTGAAAGAGAGAGAAGGGGCTTTCCACATAAGCCATGCTAACTTCAGCTTTTCGCAGTTTACCCAGGTGAAAATTTCCAAGACATCAAGTGAAACAGTTAGACAGAAGATGGGGGAATTTATCAGTTACTGAAATAAAGAGGCTGCCTTAAACCACGCACTTCGGTGAGCTGCTGTAAAGACTAGGTATATAGTAAGGGTCAAGGAGTTTTAGAGAAAACGGGAACAGGGAAAATGAATACTGCAAAAAAAAGGCAATGAAGGTCAGAACTAGAGAGAATGATCCAAAGCATTCACTCACAGAAATTTTAACAGAAATATTGATTGGTCTGAATGAAGAACTAATGGAAATATCTGTGTGTGAAAGCACCAGAGGACTCAATAGAGAAGAAAGGTCAGAATAATAGCATGTATTAATAACCAAGGACATGACTGACAGCAATAGACTCGTTAAAACTCAGGAACCTGTCGTTATTCACATCAAGACCAGCAGGTCTATGATCTGATAAAAGCACTGCACAGGTGACTTTTCAGCAGAAGACCTGCATGCTGACAACAGGAAGGTGGCAATAAGGTGACACCACAGTGTGTGCTATTCCTCTTCCTCTTATTCCAGACGGAAGACTGAGTATAGCTGTGAGGACACCCAAAATGAGGAAACACTGACAAAACTTTGCTGTGTTTTAGGCCAGCTGAAGAAAGAAAGATTATGAGGCAAAAGAATCAAATCATGGCTTATAAAAAGAGTAAAAAAATAGTTTATCATTGCCAGAAAAGAACATGGTGACATGATTAGGACTCAACTGCTGGTGTCCCTTTTCCCTGTCACGCACAAGTGACCCTGGGCAGATCACTCGGACAAGTGTCTTTGTGCTTGTTGGTGGGTCTGAGAGTGAGTGAAATCCGTGTGGGAATGACCATGAGTGTCTGAATGAATTGTTTGGAAAAAAATGTCTCCTTGCCCTTTTACAAGGTCTCACAACAAGTTAATTTCCTGTTTATCTCAGATAAACCAGGCCTGTGTATTTTGATCACAATTACAGGCTTAAGAAATAGAAGAATTCCCCTTTTAAACAAAATAAATTTGTCTATCTAATGAGAGCATATGCACTGTAAAGCTTTTTTAAACCTTTTCACATTGCTATTTTTTTTAGATTGTCTGTAGAAATAATAGATACTGAATTGTAAATTTGTATAAAAAGCGGCAAAAACCTCAGCATCAATAGTACACATTTACTGGTGAATATTTTATAATAATTTTTAACTCAGTTAAGAATTAAATTTTGCTGACTAGTTTGAGCTCTACCCATGACTTGTCAAAAATGGAAAATTTCTTACAGAACGTTTTCATTTCTTTACACCCAAATTATACAGTAACAAAGGTACTTTAAGGCACGTGATTGTAGTCTTCCTACTAAAACCAAGAATATATTATTGGGAGGTGGGATGTACAAATGGTGGAGAGAGGAAGCTTAATATTAAGCAAGAAAGACAATAATAAGTATAAGGCTTAACTTTGATATTTATGCTTCAGAGTTTTGGGGGGAGGGAAATAACAGAATGTTATTAAAGTTAAGCTCAGAAGATCTTGCTTCAAAAATTGTAATTGTATTTTCTCTGTATGAATGAGAATACAGTCCTCTACTAGTTAGCATGGCAATATTATAAAATGCCAAGTGAATCCTAAGTATTGAAAATTCTGAGGTAAAAATGCTGCTCATGATACACACATGTACAAATGGTCATTATTCAAAATAATGCCTGGATTTTACAGACTACCTAAAAACTGCAGTGCTCATTCATTTTGATTACAGAAACTGTGAACCAATTAAAAGCCACATGAGTGGCTGTTCCCTAGACAGAGGGAACTCTGTATTCTGCATTGCATGGGATTACTCTGAAATTCAGCACCTAAGAGGGAGCCGGGTCAACAGAGCCAGGAAAACCAGATTGGCCACTAATAAAATTGGTCTCCGCAGACTTTGAAGAAGCACATAAGTGACTCCTGCACCTGTGCTAATAGCATGTGATCCAAAGTGACAAAGGACAAAACCAAAAAATATTTATAGATAGATACAGACACAGAGAGAGAGAGAGAGAGAGAGCATTACTTGAAAACCATTTGCCCGGACACTCGGACAACTGGCTGAAAGAGAAAAATCCAGGTAAAAGGCAAACCTGAAAGAAAGACAAAACAGAGAACTTCACCTCTCCTGAGGGCTTAGAGACCTGCTTCTCCCTGTTGACTTAGCAATCGCAAACGTATTGGCTTTCAGAACTGTTAGTGCATCAGACAACCTGGAGCAATTGACTTCAATGAAGCCCCTGTGTTACATCTGTGCAGACCTTTTCTGAGATCCGTGACTGTGCTGAATACAGGGAACAATCAGTTCTGTAATTCTGAAACCTTCTGAACTCTCCTAACTTCAGGCAGGACCCTGGAGGATCCAGACCCTTCTTACAGAAATTTGATGAAATTGCACCAGATTTGGCTCCTCTAATAAAATACATTCCTTCAACATTAGCTCAGCAGTCTCTACCCGTTTCAACTCTCCCTCATGTTCTCATGCCACATCCCATTGACTTATTTTTGCACTAGAAAAATACCACTTTGGTAAGATATACCACAGCCAACCGAAATTTCAGATACTTTGAGCTGGGGAAAAAAGCATGTAAAATAGTAAATATGACTTAGAGCTGGGGAAAAGCACATAAAATAGAAAATATGATGTAGAGCTACAGGGCATTCCATGGGATCTAGAAGACACCAAAGGCCAAGTGCGATAGGGTGGGAACATAGCCAGTTGTGAATTGGCTCTTCAAGAAAAGGAGAAGAGAAAGAAGAGCAGGATCCGGCAACAGAAAAAAAAAAAAGAAACCTGGTTGGTTTAGGTGACTAGGCAGCTAATCATTATTCTTGAAGTCTTTTTATTGTGCTTCCTTCCCTGTCCCTCTCTCATTCCTCTGCTGCATAGCCTAGTGTGCTACTGCTGAGAATGCCAAAATGGGACCAGTACTTCACTTCTGACATGAACTGGGGAGAAACAGAAATGGTTGCCATGTACTATCTATTGCATGAGATCTCCCTATCTTCTGCCAGTTTTGCCTTTGACAAGAGTATGTGCATTTCCAAAACTTTTTGTACATACATCCTGACCTCTCCCAAAATATTAAGGATGGAGGCTATGTGTTCTTGCAGATACCCCATTACAGAAGCAGGTGGCAGATTATGGGTGTCCCTGAGCACCATTCTGCTGTGTGGTTGCTGAAGAAGCTGACTGTTCAGGGATCGTCATGATACAATTAGAAGTAGAGGAGTTTGTCTCTTTGTCAGTCAGCTTTCTGGAGGAGAAGACTCTTGGCCTTCAACATGGGCTGAACAGCTGGCTCTGTCATAGCACAAGTAGTAGGAGCCAAATACATAGAGCATGGCTAGGGTAGGAGAAGACCACATGTCCTGTGCTGCCCATATTGAGTAACAGTTTCACTATCCCAGGACAGCTTAAATCCCTCCTGAACTGCATTTCTGAGCGCAACTGGGCTGTTGAGTGCTCAGCTTGGAGTGAGACAGTTCTGCATGAGGACACGCGCCATCATGCCCTTCTGCAGCATGCAGCAAGCAGCAGAAGAGCCATTATCAGGGCCCAGACAAAATGGTGCATATGTTTTCAAATAGTGACCAATCTTTTTATCTTTCTTATGCATTTACTCACCCTGACTACACGTAGGATTGGTGTCTGCTCAGAAATAACAGGCCTCAGCAAGCACCACCTGAAGGCAAGTACAGGCAACACCAAGAGACAAAATAACAATGACAAATTGGATAAGATGGGGTCTTGCCTCCACCAGCAGAATGACTAAAGGGCAGCTTGTAGAACATCTATGCATGTACAATTGCTCTATTCCTCCTACCATCTCCAAGGTCATCTCTGATTATTTTACCTTTTCTTTTATTGGTTTTTTTTACATATTTTCTTTACACATACACACATACAGAGTTGTATAAGACAATAGTGAAGCTCTGTTTCTTGACACAGTTTCAGTTTCGTCTTTTCTTGTTTTATACTTTGAAGTTTAACAAGAATTTTCACTAATGTTAGCTTGATACTTCTCAGAAAATCTTCACCTTCTTTTCCTGAAGGTTCTTCTTTCCCTCCCACCAGCCTGCATGTCAACAGAGAAAATCTTACAGCAAATATTAAACAGCTGTTTCTTCCATCCATAGTATCACACGTTGCTCCTTTAGACCTTCTATATGTTTCATTCTTCCCAAAGAACACAATCAGCTTCTGTGGCATTGGCAATAAATGAGCTTGAAACAGATGTGTCAGCTAAGACTCTGTCAGTTAATAATAAAGCAGTTTTCTCCAATGCAGTACACATATACAGCAAACTTACATAACACATCCACGAACTTACATTCAGCAAAATCCCTACTTAAAACTTCTAGTTTCTCCAACCCTAATTTGGGGATCATCGTCAAGAAATCCATGACACAGAGTGTCTATGTCTGGGTCAGGCAATTGGAACTGCAGTGGAAAAGCTTCCTGGTTTCTCCCACACCTGCCCATTTTTGGTTTCATAAATAGGTGATCTCATGCAAACAAGCAGAGTTCAAAACAGTGAAAGATGGGAAATGCTTTTGTTTTGTTCATATCTTATCAAAAAACAAATTGCGTTGCTCTCGCTTTTTCTCCTTATTTAATCCTTCACCCATGAATAGCTTCCATACTGCTGCATCTCACTAAAAGAAACCTTTAAATATTATTTTGGGAAAAAAGTCTCCTTTTGAAATTTTCCAGTTATTTTTTTCTTCCCATGCTGCAAAGAAAAACAGAGTGGGCAAAAACTTATTTGGTAATCTCACTCTGACTTTAGAATTTCTTTCAATCTCATTTTAATTCCTCAGCATGGGCTTTGTTTTGCATAATATTCAAGCCTGTGAATCTAAATTTGATTGATGCATATTTGTATTCTTCCATAGATCCTACAGCTGTCAACATTTTTTCCAGCTAATGCAGCACATTCTTATAGTCACTCACCAATGAAACAAAATCCACTATAGCTACATGGCTAATGAGAATACGTTAACAATATTTGATTGTGCAACACAACTTCAATTATTATTGCTTAAAGACAGAGCTATGTTATAATAGTTAATGCATACAATTAACTATTGGAATTCCTGTTGTTTGTGTATTCCTATTGTTTGAGGCAAACTGGTTCAGTCCCAAAGAAAAAAGTTGTTCTTCAAAAGTATTTTTATGAATCACAGATCACACCCGGCCTCAAAGAAATGCAGGTTTACGAGATGCATGGAAATTAACTGCTTCAATCTAGTAGAAGAGTTTTAATAAAGGACTCCCAGGAGGTTGTGTGAGCAAGTTCCAGCACAACAGTGGAAATATATATATTAAAACATTTGCACCCTCTCTGAATTTATTCTGTAGTAATATCTGGAAAAAAAAAAGGGTAGGAGAATGACCATCATCCAGTTGTTCTTGTTTCCTTACTGCTAAAAATGTCACCAGTGTTCCACTGCAGTCTAACGACAGCACCAAACAAAAGAAAAAAAAAAAAAAAAAAAAGAAGAAGAAAGAAAATATTTTTAAAATTAGTTAACAAATGAATGCATTGCTTAAATGGAAGGGTTTGAGTCCAGGTTTGTTTTTGTGAGGTTCATGGATGACAATTCCTAGCTGAAATAGATACTGTTCAGCTCCTGAATACTTATTTTACACTGTATCTTTATGCTCTTAGGTAAAAAAAATTTAGAAGTGTTCATATATGCTGACACACAAATTTTTGCATTTCCAGATGTATGAAGGAAGGGCAAATAATAGTTTTTAAATCGTCACCCTCTGTAGTTTATGGAGAAAAGCAAGGCCTCTTCCAAAAGCCCTCTGATATCTTTCTTAGCATGACATGGAATGTGTTCGGGGAATATTTAACACAGGTCTTATGAATTGCCCTCTTAAAAAAGCTGTTTCATAGAATCATAGAATCATTAAGGTTGGAAAAGACCCCTAAGATCATTGAGTCCAAACGTCAACCCAACACCACCATGCCCACTAAACCATGTCCCTAAGCGCCTCA
>NW_008795495.1:4280496-4291291 GCF_000699145.1 Aptenodytes forsteri | reverse complement strand
CTCCCCCGTTAACCAGGGCTGCTGATAAATGATGGGGAGTGGCTTGGCGAGCTCCTCCGCCAGCTCCTTCAGCACTCTCGGGTGGATGCCATCCAGCCCCATAGACTTGTGAGCGTCCAGGTGGCGTAGCAGGTCGTTGACTGCTTCCTCTTGGATTATGATTTATCAACAAAGGGGCTTGAATTGATTAGTAAAAGCAGGGACTCAAGGCCTGAGTCTGTTGTTGTTCACACAGGAGCTCCATCCACGTCAGAGAAAAACCTGTTTTAAGTTACTGAATGGAAACTTGAGTTACTGCAGTGTAACTGAGGATTTCCTTCCATAGAAAGTAGAAGGAGCCAGCAGGATGTGTAGCTCACAGTCGGGTGTTCGATTCTGAACTCTCTGCACCCAGGGGGATGAACACCTGCCACAAAAGCAAGTGTTTATCAGAGGGTTCAATACCAGAGTGACCTAACTAAGGCCTACAGAACAAGGGGAGTCCTTTAAGTTCCACGAAGTTCTGTGGATCTGTAACCAAAAAAGTGTATTAAGTGGAAATTTACTGAGAAGACACAATTCTTTCCCAAAAACATGTTAAATGTTGGCAATACAGCCCAGAGATGTCCTATCACTTAAAAGGAAGAAGGAAAAAGACACCAGTACATATCTGAATTATATACAATTAGTACATGAAATATATGCCAGAATCCTCTTTATCTTCACCCATGTCTAGTTCACATGTCTGTCATCAGATAATAAATCTGATGACAATCCTACAAGTGAATACAAGCAGGAACAAGCCCTAGTGCAATCTTTGGATCTGGATTGGAGTCTTAACCATATGGTTTCTGGCCTCCTAGCAAAAACTATTTTTTACTGCATACTTGCGCAGGATAACATCGGAGCAAAGCTCAGGGAAAGAACGTAGTTGTCTTGTTTATGACATAGAGCTCCTAAACTTGGGGATTTTTTACACTGACACGGTGCAGAATAATAAAAGAGCTGAAGAAAGTTATTTTATAGGCATTGATACACACATGCATATATTTCTTAGCTACCCTTAAATTGCTGAGGGCCACTCATACCCAAAAAGTTTCTTCTCAATGGTTTTGGGCAGGATCCTTCACAAAGTTAATCTAGCTCATGGATCTGTGCCTGGTTCTGCTGTCTCCCATTGTGAGGTGGCTCCGCATTAACAGGGACCCTTTTGGTCTTCACCAGCTGCTAATCCTGCCCACCAGGCAATTCAAGAGCAGGCATGGAGGACAGCAGAGGGCTGTTTGACCAGCCCAGAGATCTGTTCCCTGGACCACTTTCTCACCCCGACTGAACTGAACTGAACTGGCAGTACGTCTGCTTGTTACTTGCTTTATCAGTGTTACTGATAAGCACTGTTACGTGCTTTATCAGTGCCCCTTTGTTGATAAATCACATATAGTTCTCAGTGTCGCAGAACTAAAGCTATGACACCTTCCCACTGCAGGTTTTTTAGCAGCTTGGCTCTAAATGTGTGTGAATGTGAACTATGTTTTCACACTTATTTGGATAGCACCTGGCACAGTCAGGCTCAAATCTGTGTGCTCTTCCAAAACAAGTATTAAATATCAGTGATAATTCTAATGGTAAAATTCACTTGGAATGGAAAAATACCTAGTTATATCTGAAAGGCAGAAAGATCTTCCCAGAGGACTGAATCCCTATTGTTCTTCCCATCTTATTCTACATAATTCTTTTCCAGGCGTTGTACATAATTTTTTGAGAAAGAATAATATTTTTTTTTCTTGAAGCCAGCTAAAAACTTATTTTTGCAGTGA
Organism: Aptenodytes forsteri; assembly: GCF_000699145.1. Taxonomy (NCBI): domain Eukaryota; kingdom Metazoa; phylum Chordata; class Aves; order Sphenisciformes; family Spheniscidae; genus Aptenodytes; species Aptenodytes forsteri. The sequence goes on along the minus strand of NW_008795495.1, from coordinate 4,289,495 downwards.
GTGACATAATCTTGCTTTTGACACATACAGTACTATGAAGAAATAGTAATATGATTTCAGATCCCATTAAACTGAAAATATGTCTTGTACATGTAAGAATAGCCATTTTAGAACTGCAACCACAGAAATCTTTCATTTGCTTGAAACAAGATACAGTCAGTCTTGTGACTACCACAGCACTGGTATTAACATGGTCCTGGTGGCAACGCCTCAGTTGCTAGGCTTGAAACACCTGCATAAATTCTTCTGGAAAGAGCTGCTTCTGCATGAATCCCCTCCCTCTTTGTTTTTCTGGCTGGAATACCAATAAGGTCCGTTAAATTTCTTTTTGACAAAAACATAGCAATGGGGTGAGTTTGCAAACCCTGAATATACAAATACATTCAAGTATACTTTTAGTAACAGTCAGATAATCACACTTACACAGTGAATTAAAAAAACATTCTGTTTGCTTAGAGGTTTTAATTACTATTTATAGTCATTTGAGGTCATTTCTGAATTGTGTGCTCCTGTCTTACAATGCTGAAATGAGATCTTAAGGCTCTCCCTGAGCTAATAATTTTTAAGTGCACTGTACGTGGATTGTATATTTATAGGACAAGGCTATTATAATGAGGCCCTGATTGAGTTCAATTACTCAGGACTTGCATTTATTGAAACAACATCTCCTAGTGTTCATTAAAGAAATTCATGAAGCTCTTTCATCTCTTTAGCAACAACAACAACAAAAACTGAGCATTATCTGGAGTTAATCTCTGGCGGATTTGGTTTTGCTTCATCATGGTAAATTAAAGTTGTGGCTTGAATTGATTAGTGAAAGCAAGGACTCAGGGCCTGAGTCTGTTGTTGTTCACACAGGAGCTCCATCCACGTCAGAGAAAAACACCTGTTTTAAGTTACTGAAGGGAAACTCGAGTTACTGCAGTGTAACTGAGAGGATAATCCAATCAATTAACCAAAAGGATGCGAAGGAATTCTTACACCTTGGGCTAAACTTTCACTCCAATTTACATAGATTTGCATTAATTATACTTTTTCAAACCTATTTCCATAAGGTAAAAGGTATTTGCTCAGTGATCCCACTGGGCTACTCCAGAAATAAGTAGCACTTTAACATTTACAACCCATATCACCACCAGGCTGCATCCCCACATTAAGGTAATCTCAGTCCAATGAGTTGAAAACATCTCCTCTGGTTTAGTCCCTTAACACACAAAGAGTAACTAAGTCAAACCCTGCCTCAGCCCACTATTTAGTAGGGTCCAGTTACGTTTTGCAATTGTCCTTGACTGTGAAACAAATAGTTTGGGGGTAACATCCATACAGCTAGAGACAGCCTTAACATACAGAAACATTAAAATGCTGTTGGGGAAATAAAAGGCCCTCAAAAGCTAAAAGCACACACTTTGTGCTCTGTTCAATAGACCAGATCAATTTCTATTACTTGGACCATGAAGTCTCCTACAGGCCTTTCCATGGTTCTTGTTAAACTGAGGACACGGTCAAGATCTGGATATCTCTTATCACTGCTGTACGATGTGCCGGCTCTGATCATAACCTAGCCATGACTTTTTTTTATCCCCTCAGTGTCAAAAAGTATCAGGTCCTCACTTACAAAAGCTGCTGTTCTCATGACACTTGGCTGACCTTTATGAGGATCATAAAGGCAATAGTCAGAAGTTTCAGAAGCTAATTGGTGACTAAAGCTCAGTTTCAGGTGAACCTGGACTTCTCACCACCTTCTCATGTGTGCAGGGTAGGTTTATTTGGTGGTACAGCTTCCACGGGTGAACTAAGAAATGCAGCTTTCCCCGTTCAAAGTGCAATTGTTCTTGTACTCATGCAAATGCATCCCTGAGCCTGCATAACTCTTAAAAGCACCACGTAAGGTCAGTGATTGTGCAGAGCAAGAAGGGGTGGTTTTTAGTTAATGCTGCTGCTCTTTTTACAGTAGTCTTCTAAAATGACTGCATGATAGCTGGTATGCATTCTGCATTTGACTGGCCTGTTTTCCACTCCCCTTCCTATTATATGCCTTCTTTCAAGCTATTACTTCATTTCTTTTCAGATACTTTCAGAGGTACCTATTGAAAAAAAATAGTCGTTAGCCGTCTACCACATACAGAAACCCAGCAACTAAAGAAATCTAGCAATGACAAAAATGATAACACCAGGGAACAAAAGGTTACTATTTATAGTGTCTTAAATCTCCAGGGGAAAAGAACACATGGAGGAGCTGAAAGAAGGCAGGTGGGAGGGAGAGATGTTCTTGCTGAACGATAAAAAATTCATTATTGCTCCTCACTTGTTTACACTTCATTTTGAAGAGTAGTATCCTACTATGTTGATTCTGAGCTCAATTAGAAAAGAGCAAATTCCAGAATGGTATTAGGTTTTATTCAGAAGAATGGCTCAGGTAATTTAATATCCAACGGGCCACAGGCCAGAGCTGAGATTGTTTGCTGTGCAGACGAAAATAGGTCTAGCCTTCCACTACATAACTACTGCTGCAAGCTAAAAAAAAAAACAAACCCAAAACCCCTGAACTTGCACCTCCTGAGCGTCAGTACGTTTATATGTAGTTTGTTCCAAACACAACCAAACATAATTGTTTGCACAATGTGGTGACATTAATCACAGGTTGGGATCTCTGTCAGCAGAACCATTTTGTTGAAATCCAGCAACCTTTGCCAAGTCTCATCAGGTAAGGGTCTGACCCTGTGTCTTCTCTTGGCTCACAACATGACTTTGCAGGCAATATAGTCGTAGTGGGTTCACCTTGGCCAGCTGCCAGACACCCACCCAACAGCTCACTCACTCCCCCTCCTCAACAGAACAGGGGAGAAAATAAGATGAAAAATCTCATGGGTTGAGATAAAGACAGGGAGATCACTTATTAATTACCGTCATGGGCAAAACAGACTTGGCTTGGGGAAGATTAATTTAATTTATTCTCAATTAAAATAGAGTTGGTTGGTGAGAAGCAAAGACAAAATTAAAACAGCACCTTCACCCTGGTTCCCCCTTTTTCCCAAGCTAAACTTCATTTGTTCATTCCAACTCCTCTACCTCCTCCTCCCCCCTGAGCAGCACAGGGGGATGGAGGATGAGGTTCGTGGTCAGTCCATAACAGCACCTCTCTGCTGCTCCTTCCTCCTCACACTTTTCCCCTGCTCCAGCATTGGGTCCCTCCCATGGAATACAGTCCTTTAAAAACTGCACAAGCAGTCTGCATTCTCTCCGTGGGATGCAGTCCTTCAGGATAAGCCTGCTCCAGCATGGGGTCTCCACAGGCTACAGGGGAATCTCTGCAGGGGAATCACCTCCTCCCCCTGCCTCTTCTCTCACATTCACATCTTAATAATTTTAATAATTTTAATAATTTTTGCCTGTGCTTTACTGTATCTCCTAAGCTAAACTGAGGGATTTTGTTTTGTTGCCGATCCAGAAACTAAACTCTAAATGAACTTTACTAATACAAGCACAACCTCAAATAGGAAGCATGTTCATTCATACTTTAAAAAGCACACTCAAGACATGCAATTCTTCACTAAAATGTTTTAACACTCTATTGGATTTGCTTAATTTTAAGTGCTGCAGGGGTTTTTTTTCCACTTTTGTACTGACCTTGCAAGGGTGACCAATCCCTGGCACAGGCTACCCAAAGAGACTGCAGAGTCTCCGTCCTTGGAGATATTCAAAAGCCGTCTGGACACAGTGCTGGACAACTGGCTCTAGGTGGCCCTGCTTGAGCAGCGGGGTTGGACCAGATGACCTCCAGAGGTCCCTTCCAACCTCAACCGTTCTGTGATCCTGTGGTCTTAAAATGGTCCCAACAGGGCTTTGTGTGGAAGCAGGTTTAACGGAGTACAGGTTGAAATGACTCACTGGTTACATACAATATATACGGTGAACAGCTTCTACATACAGCAAAATGCCTTTGGCAGAATCATGATGCTTTACTGGTATGAACAGACTAACTCTGAGCAATGGAGAAAAATGATGCTCTTGTAAGACTGAAAATTGAACAAAAGGGAATTAAACTCAATGCCTAGGGTTAATATCACATGATTTCAAAATTAGATGTCAGCAGTTAACTAGCGTCAATGATTTTCTCCTTCCTCCCATGGTCAGCTACAAAGTCAGGTGTTGGTAATGCTAAAATCAAAAAATCATTTTAGTTGATAGGTAACCATAATGGTCAAGAGTATGACAGCAACATGATTTCTTTTCTTATCCACTCCAGTACTTCTGTGTAGCTAATAAATACAATTTTTTTCATTGGAAATTATTTTGTGGAGAGGTTCAGGAGGAATTAAATCATCACAGATTAAAGCTATCTCTAACACTGCAATTAAAAACCAAAGTATTCAGTATGCTAAAACCAAAAAATGTACTCACTTTAATGTTCAATGTCACACAGTGACATTAAAGCTACTAAAAGTAACTCACTGAAAGGCATTCCAGTTTAAAACCTCTGAAGTTATGTTTTTTTAAATAAAGAAGTCAATAAATAAATTAATGTGTCCATCTGCTGTATATAATCATGATAAAGTTGGACCTTATTAATGGTGTTCCAGTGGAGTTTTCAAGCACAATAAGCTGAATTAAGATCTGTGAGTTACTAGGCGTGTTTTCCTACTTTATTGTGCTTTATTAGGCTGGAAGGGTCTAGCCCTGCTCTGAGTGCTATGGGGGAGCACGATACAAAATGACACCTATGCCCATTTATCCATTGTTAAGATGCTGATTTTGTATGAAAATCTGAGAAGTTAAAGAGAATGAAAAATCCTTTGTGTTTCCATAACTAAGCTGGTGGTTAATAATATTGTTACTTTGCCTTGAGAGATAGCAATAACTGGAAGACAAAAAAATGGACATGTTCAAAGCACAGAAATTGAGAGGCCAATTAGTGTTAGCAGAAGAGTGCCTTAGGGGTAATTTAGGTGGGAATTTCCAGAGGCAAATGTAAGTTACTGTCATGGCATTTCCCTGATGGAGTAAAGGATATTATTATCAGTCATCTCCATGATAACAGTTACTTCAAGGATTAAAATAAGGAAAATGGCAAAGCTTCATGGGTTTTTTTTTTTTATATTCAAATATTGTTTTAAAATATACTTTCTGAAGATAAAAGTCCCTCTCTCTGAGATGTACACAGAAATGACCTTTAGGAAAAAAGAATTGTGTTACCAATAAATTTAGGCATTATACTTTGGGAAAGTGAAAGGTAAAAAAGAAAAAAATAATTAAGAGCTTTCTGCTGTGGCCCTGATTCAGGAGAACACACACCTGCTTCATTTGATTTCAAGCAGGAGTTTAAATACAAACTGTTGGACTCCAAATGCAGTACACTTAGCTGAAGTTCAGTAAGATAAATCTTTTCCAAAAGTCATCTAATCTAAGCTGATATTGGCTCCTCATACAGTCAAGAAAAAGAGCGAGGTAAGCCCCAAAGGTGATTCCTAGCACAAGCCTAGGCACTTCACAGTGAGCTGAACTGTCCCTGAAGTGCTTATCTTTCTCCGTGTGGGAGGCTGGATGACTAGGAGATTGCTCGGCTGAACAAAGACTTCTGTCCTGAACTCATCTCCTGGTGCCAAGATGCACATCAGGGCCCCTGCAGTAATGTGGAGGTCTCAGCGCCTTACCAATGTAGAGACAAGGAGGCTGGGAGGACAGAGCTAGACTTAGTTCTTGGTGAAGGATTAATCTCACCTAACTTTGGATGTTTAAATTGCTGTAAGCTCTCTGTGTAGCCAATGGGGAAAGACTGGCATTTTTAGAAAATGATGCATTTATCTGTTTTAGATATCTACACTAGGATGAGATGAAATGTCCCCCGTCCTCTCCACTGGGTAAGAAGGAAGCACAACATTGCTCCCGCTGTTGTTAATACCTGCACTGGAGATCATTGGATGAATCCTGCTTCAGGTGTCACACAAGGACCATCTGGGGGCTACGATGCTATAATTCTTATAAATGATGTCCAGTCACTGTGCTGTGATAGCAGAGAAATACCTGGCTCCGAGGCTGTGCCCAGACGCCTTTTGAGAAAACTGCCTACACCAGTGTCTCTGTAAGTGATCCATCATCTCCACCTTTTGTCAATAATTACCCCAAAACGTTAATTCTGTTTCTAACTAGAGTGTGCTCTCAAGCCTGGGCAGAAAGGAAGGAGCTGTGCTGAAGGATAAGGTTTTCCCTCAAATCTGTCAGCTGTTGATGCTTTGCATCCAGTTTCAGCAATTGTTTCGCTTGTATCGGTGGAACATTTTGTCTTCACAAGCGTATTAGCAAAAGTATATATATAATCTTACTTTTTGATTTATGCTCAATGAAAACAGAGGAAGAAGGAAAGGTTTTATGAATACCATTCACTACACTACTTAAGAGTATCAGAAATTAGCTCTGGGTTGCCTCCAATGCCTCAGCCTTTGAACTACACCTAGTCCTACCTCCTCAAATGATTCTGACTATAATCCCATTTTATTCTGAATAAATATTTAGCCCTCTGAACTCTCCTTTTTATTGCAAAGACTTCACTTTCCTTCCTCCTCACTTTCCTTGTTTCTCTGTCAGACAGGAGCCTATTTGTTTTTTTCTCTCTTTCCCCATCAAGTACTATCAAAATGTTAATTTCTTTTTTTTTTTCCTATTGGAGAAAATACTGAAATCCTGTGGCAGCTCCCCTTTCACTCTCATCTTGTCTGAATTGCTTTCCTATCCAAAATTCCTTTATTCTACATCTCTTGCGTCCTAGATTCTATGGGTTGTTGGCAGTTACCTTCATTTATATCTTTTAATCTTCCCCTGTCACTCTTTTAAGCTGCTATTTCAGGTTTATCTGAGTCACCTGTCATTCACTCCAATCCCCTGACTTCAATTCACTTCCTTTTTTTTTTATTGAGTTAGTTCTCTATTTAACAAAAAAAAACCAAAAAGAAACAGATACACAAAGGACTGAAGTCTGTTCTGCTATGTCTGTACATACTAAATGACTTAAAATGGAGAAAAGTTGTTTTAAATGCAAGAAGAACTGAGATCCCAGTCTCAAGTGTGCCTATTAGAGCACTTTGAAAATGGTAAAGGCAGATGAGATCAGAAGGCTGAGTGGAGAAGAATACGTAACTGGGTACCCATGCTCTTTTTTTTAAATCTCAACAGACGGTAATGTTTTGCAGTGCAAACACTGAAAAGAAAGGAAAAAAAGCTTTCTTCAGAGACAGTTTTGAAATCGCATGAAACTTCATAATCTTTCCCTACTCTAACACCGGATTTGGAAGATAACAATTTTTAAATGGGTTAATGTAAACATAAAATAAAATCAACCGCAGAAAACTTTTGAAGCATCCCAAATCTCTCCTCAACACTTTCCTGCCCACAGTTTAATGTAGACTGGTACATCATGCATCATGGCAAGTGCTGTTAAAATGTTACTCACATATCAATGAACTCGCAGGCCTTACCACCTAATTCATTAAATCTACTGTGAATCGGTTTAAATGCCATACTAATAACCATAAGCAAGTTAATCAATGAAATGGCTATATACTGAGCAAAATCTGTCAAAAGCAGTAAATATCAATCTAGGTTTTGCAGTACAAAAGTAGAAAATTATTCTTCTGGTAGCCTTATTTTCATTCAGAGAAGCGCTACTCTGAGTGCTGTGGTTCATCCTTAAAAAATCATGAGATGGACTCAGCTTAGTGAAAATAAATCATTTCATAAAATAGCATTCAATCTTTTCTTGCCTGTCACCTCAAGGCGATAGCACTGATATTCGCTGTAGTTATCATGGCAGTCGAGACATACAGACATTTAACAAATGAACTTTCTCTACTCTGACAGCAGCTTTTCTAAACAATTTTGAGTTCTGCAGAAGGAAAAGGTGCACAACAATGATTTTGCTTTCCCAGCCTCTCCTGCCTTTGGACCACATGCAGGAATTGCATCCTGCAGCACAAAAGGAAAACACCCCCAATGTGTTATATTAAGAAAAGAAACAAAGCAATATACAAGCCAATGTGGCAGGATATCACATTTTTAACACTAGGCTATGTTGGTTGGCAGCCGGTGAAGACACTTTCTCACACAACTTCACCTCCCTGCAGACAGTGGTTCTGAGCTCCCGTCCTCCGCACTATTTTTGTGGTTTTACCTGTGGCGGAATGGTCAATAGCAGGAATTACAACCCAGAAATTACAGTGTATCCATTACAAGAGCAGTTTAAAGCATCCTGTATACAAATTTCAGTAATAGCCAAGGTCAGATGAGAAACCCAAACCATCCAAACCATTTACAAGATAAAAGTATACGAAACCTAACAGTAGTATAAGTTTTATTATATACTGAATTGAAGAGGTTCTTGAATCATTCTCAGCGTTAGTGCAATGATGGTCAATTTATTATGTTGAATGCGCAGCAATCAAATGGAGCTTCAGAAGACCAAATACGGATTACATTTGTCTTGCAGCTGATACTCAGAAAAAGTGCCAGTATACACTTAATGTCCTAAAAACCACTGCTATAAGAAGCCAGCATACACTCTACAGGACCTTGCGTGTCAGGATAGCTGTTTTCTATGTTTATGTGCCACCCATTTCCTCCACATCTGTAGTCAGCAGAAATGAACCCATGGCAATTACTTGGAACTGATGTTCAACAGATATGAATTGCTGCAGGTCCATATAAGACTGTGCCAAGCCACTCTCCATATTTGAAAAGTCATGGCAATCAGGTGAAGTCCCCGGTGACTGGAAAAAGGAAAACATTGCACCCATTTTTAAAAAGGATTGAAAGGAGGACCCTGGGAACTACTAACCTGTCAGCCTCATCTCTGTGCCTGGGAAGATCATGGAACAGATCCTCCTGGAAGCTATGCTAAGGCACAGAGGACAGGAAGGTGATTTGAGACAGCCAGCATGGCTTCACCAAGGGCAAGTCCTGCCTGACTAACCTAGTGGCCTTCTAGGATGGAGTGACTACAGCAGTGGACA